>NC_069501.1:454566400-454851400 GCF_027579735.1 Bombina bombina | reverse complement strand
AATAAACTAAATTATTAACCCCTAAATCCTCCAACCCCAACATTGCAAACTACCTATTTAAACTATTAACCCCTAATCTGCCATTAACCCACAACAAAATAAACCCATTCAGTGGCGTCACTAGGGGGTGCGGGCCGCACCTGGGTGAAACCCTCCAGGGGGTGACACCACCAAAAAATGTTTTTTTTTTTTTTTAATTTTATTGAAATTCAAAGAAATACAATGTAGAGATTAGAGGGGCCAGCATTTGTGAACATTAGTGGGACTGGAAAAGTTGGAGACACTTCATTTTTTTGAGCCAGCGCTGCAATTTCCACAAATAGTTTTCCCGGCTGCTTTTGCTTGTTTGTACTTTGCTCCTCCACTGCCCAATTTCACTACGAATGTTGTGGGCGTGCCGTGGGGCTTGCAAAGTTGCGCTGCTATCCTAAACCTGCCTGCCTATCTGTGCTCAGTGGTGTGTGGAGCAGTGGAGTCACTCACTACTGTGCTGTCTCTCTAATCAGGAACTGGGAAATCATGAGGGGGATACCTGGCACCTGATCGCATGACTGTCTGACACTGTCTCTAAAGCGAAGGAGCCACGTATGATGCCCACCAGACCGGTACGGTTACGGTACACTAAGTTCACACTCAAGAGTTAGGAGGGGAGGGCAGACGGGGGTGGACAGAGAGCAGAGGTGCTTGGCCATAAGAAGCAGTAGACACGCAGCCCGGGGCTGTGCACTGACAGACTTGAAACAGAGTCAGAGAGCAGAATTTTCAAAGTTTGCACGCCTAAACCTTTTCCTTAGTGATTTATTTTTAGAGTGCCCTGTTTATCTTTCATTTCATGCTCTGCTGAGCCAGGGAGCATCTCTAGGCATGAGCTTTATAATTAATGCAGTGCAGTTTACATATTTTGTATGTGTGTGTGTCTGAGTGTTTTTGTGTGTCTGAGTGCTTTTGTGTGTGTGTGTGTGTGTCTGAGTGTTTTTGTGTGAGTGTTTTTGTGTGTGTGTCTGAGTGCTTTTGTGTGTGTGTCTGAGTGCTTTTGTGTGTGTGTGTGTCTGAGTGTTTTTGTGTGTGTGTGCTTTTGTGTGTGTGTGAGTGCTTTTGTGTGTGTGTCTGAGTGCTTTTGTGTGTGTGTGTCTGAGTGTTTTTGTGTGTGTGTGAGTGCTTTTGTGTGTGTGTGAGTGTGTGAGTGTTTTTGTGTGTGTGTGTCTGAGTGCTTTTGTGTGTGTGTGTGTGAGTGTTTTTGTGTGTGTGCGTGTTTTTGTGTGTGTGTCTGAGTGCTTTTGTGTGTGTGTCTGAGTGTTTTTGTGTGTGTGTGTGTCTGAGTGTTTTTGTGTGTGTTTGTGTGTCTGAGTGTTTTTGTGTGTGTGTGTCTGAGTGTTTTTGTGTATGTGTGTGGGTGTCTAAGTGTTTTTGTGTGTGTGTCTGAATGTTTTTGTGTGTGTGTGTGTCTGAGTGTTTTTGTGTGTGTGTGTGTCTGAGTGTTTTTGTGTGTGTGTCTGAGTGCTTTTGTGTGTGTGTGTCTGAGTGTTTTTGTGGGTGTGTCTGTGTGTTTCCGAGTGTTTGTGTGTGCATCCGAGTGTGTTTTTAAGTGTGTCTGATTGTTTGTATGTGTGTGTGTCTGTGTTTTTGTGTTTGTGTGTGTGTCTGCTTTCTGGGGGGGTGACACCATAACATACCGCACCTGGTGACACCAACCCTAGTGACGCCACTGAACCCATTAAAACTATTAACCCCTAAACCACCAAAGCCCACAACGCAATAAACCTATTAAAGTATTAACCCCTAAACCGCCAAAGTCCACAACGCAATAAACCTAACCCTTCTAACCTAACACCCCCTAAATGAACCTAAATTACCTAATTTACAAAATACTAAAGTTACTAACACTACTTTAAAAATACAAATAAACTAAATATAAATTAAAGGGACAGTCTAATCAAAATTCTGGAGTAGACTGTCCCTTTAAGCTACAATTACAGAAAATAAAAAAAAATCTAAGATTACAGAAAATAAAAAAGCCAATAGAATTTCAGTAGCTCTCATCCTATTGGCTGATTTGAACAGCCAATAGGATTTGAGTAGCTTTCATCCTATTGGCTGATTTGAATTTGAAGAATCAAATCAGCCAATAGGAATTCAAGGGACGCCAATTTTAATCGCGTCCCTTGAATTCTCTATCCAGTGTGCGGCGAAGATCATACGAAGAGGATCCTCCATGCTCCATGGCTCGGCGGTTGCCGGTCTTCAGTTCCAGGGTTGATGGTCTTCAGTTTCAGGATCACCGGTCTTCAGCTCCGCGGTCTTCAGTTCCGCTCTGCGAAGGATGTTCCAGGAAGAAGAAAAAAGAGGTTGGAAGAAGACTTCACCGCATGAAACAGGACATTCTCTGCCGGACTTCAGGAACGGTGAGTAGCAACCTGGGGCTTAGATTTAGTTTTTTTGTTTTGTTTTTTTTTTATTTAGATAGGGTGGGCAGTAAAAGAGCTAAATGTCCTTTTAAGGGCAGTGCCCAAAAAAATGCCCTTTCAGGGCAATAGGTAGTTTAGGGTTTTTAGTGTTAGGTTATTTTATTTGGAGGGGTTTGGTGGGTCGGGGGTTTTACTGTTAGGGGTGGGGCTTTTGTGTATTTTCTTGTAAAAGAGCTAATTATCTTGGGGCAATGCCCTGCATAAAGTCCTTTTAAGGGCTACTGGTAGTTTATTAGAGTAGGGGGTGTTTTTATTGCGGGAGGGATTTTTTATTTTCATAGGGATTAGGTATAATTTTTGTAAAATTTGGTAATTTTCTTTTTTATTTTCTGTAATCTTAGATTTTTTTATTTTCTGTAATTGTAGCTTAAAGGGACAGTCTACTCCAAAATTTTGATTAGACTGTCCTTTTAATTTATACTTGGTTTATTTGTATTTTTAAAGTAGTGTTAGTTTTTTTTTAATTTAGTAGTAACTTTAGTATTTTGTAAATTAGGTAATTTAGATTAATTTAGGGGGTGTTAGGTTAGGGGGGTTAGGTTAGGGGTTAGGCTTATTGCGTTGTGGGCTTTGGCGGTTTAGGGGTTAATACTTTAATAGGTTTATTGCATTGTGGGCTTTGGCGGTTTAGGGGTTAATAGTTGTAATGGGTTTATTGTGTTGTGGGTTAATGGTGGATTAGGGGGTTAATAGTTTTAATGGGTTTATTGCGTTGTGGGTTAATGGCGGATTATCGGTTAATAGTTTAAATAGGTAGTTTGTGATGTTGGGATTGGCGGATTTAGGGGTTAATAATTTAGTTATTACTTGCGGTGTGGGTTTGATGGTGTTAATAGTTTAATTAGGGTTATTGCGTTGTGGGGGGTTGTTGGTCTAGGGGTTAATACATTTATTAATAGTAGTGAGAGGGGGGATTGTGGATATAGGGGTTTTTACGTGTCGGGCTTATTTTTGGGAGACGTGTTAGACTTTTACGGGAGATTTGTTATTTTCTTTACTTTTCTTAGGCACCAACAGTTTCTAAAGGGTAAGTCACTGGCGACTCCAGAAATTTGTATTTACGCTCATTTCTGGACATCGCTAGGAATGGTGAGTACCTATGTTGGGGTTAGTGTTATTTTTTTTATATTTATTTATTTTTTTAGATTTGGTCTTTTTTTTTATTTTTTAATGGGCAGCAAAAGAGCTGATTGCCCATCCAAATGCCCCTTTAGAGGCAATACGTAGTTTAGGATTTTTTTAGTAAGGTATTTTTTTTTGTGGGGGGGTTGTATTGTTAGGGGGGACTTTGTTATTTTGTATCCAAAAAAAGCTAATTACTTTAGGGCCATGCCCTATAAAAGGACCTTTTAAGAGCTATTGGTAGTTTAGTGTTAGATTAGGGTTTTTTATTTTGGGGTGACTTTTTTGTTTTTATAGGGGTATTAGATTAGGTTTAATATCTTTATTTTGGATAATTTTGTTTATTATTTTTTGTAATCTTAGATTTTTTTTGTTATTTTTTTGTAATATTAGGTTGTTTTTTCAGTAGTCTTAGGATTTTTTAATTTAGGTTTTTTTTTTTTTTTTTGGTATCTTTTTTTATTTTTTTTAAATAGTAATGTTAGGTTTATGTAAGATTTAAGCTTAGCTTTTTTTTGTTTTTTTTTTGTTTAAATAATTTTTATTGATTTTTTAGGAAAAAACATAGACATATAATGAACAACAAACATAAACCAATAATTGTTTTTCAATTACAGTAAGGTATTGTAATATCTTAGTGATCATTTCTTTCCCTTATTTGAGGAAAGCAAAAAGCAAATTGAAAATAAGTTCTTTGGGTAATAGGGAGAGAGGTGGACAGAGGACGGGTATGGAGAGGGTTAGGGCAGATAATAATAGGGATTAGTAAAAAGTAAAAAGGTGTGTAACAAGAGGGGGGGGGGAATATAGGGGACGAGAGGGAGAGAGGATGGTTAAGGAGGGATATGGAAAGGGTTAGAGCGTGCAGCAATAGAAATCAGTCGGGTGATAAACAGCAAAAATAAAAGAATACAGATATACCGGGGTACATAATGTCATGGTAACATACAATATAACGTAATTTCCTTGCGTTTGTCTTTTTTTTTTTTAGGTGTAACCTGGATAAATAATTAGACAGCAAAAATCAGCGAACATTCTCCAGCTACCTTGAGTCTTTGTCGTGTCTTAAAGTGAGAAGGGGGAGGGAGGTCTGAGGGGGAGTAGGAGAGGGGTTCGGACAGGTGACGGTAAGGGATAGGAGGAAGTAGACAAACATAAAAATATGTAAAGATAAATTATAGAATAATATAGTATATTATAGCGTGGTTCCATGTAAATCCTTTGCAATTAATCCTTTCAAAGAATGAAATACATACTCCGAAGAATTATGGAGCCTGTGGTATTTAGCAGTGAAGAAGGGTCGGTTTTGTAGAGTCATGGTGTTCTTTGTTCCCATAGGAAAATTATATCTAGTATAAAATCTCTCTTTCCTATAAAACAATAATGTCTCTTCTCTAAAGCTAGTATGTGTGTGACTTCTGATACCCAGTGTTCATAAGTAGGGGGATGAGCTTGTTTCCAATACCGAGGGACAACGCGTCTAGCGCAAGTTAACATCAGTTGAAGGAGTTTCCTTCGGTAGACACATTCCAATCTAGGGATTTGGTTTAGTAAGATCATGGTTGCCGAAAGGGATATTTGTGTGTTTAATGTAAGATTGATGCTACGCTCGATTTGAGCCCAGTAAGTGGACATTTTATTACAGGACCACCATATGTGGGAAAGTGTGCCCACTTCCCCACATCGTCTCCAGCAGCTCGAGTTAGCTCCTGGATATATTTCATTCAATTTTTGAGGTGTAAGATACCAGCGCGAGATGATCTTATAATTAAGTTCGGTCAGAATGAGTGAGGAGGAGGAGGAGTGGACTGTGTTAAAACATTTCAGCCAGGTGTCTTTTGGGAGCTGAACTCGAAGTTCAGTTTCCCATTTGGTGGTATATGGGGGTAGTTTGACTGTGTGTATAGCTCTTAAGAGTTTATGTGTGAGAGAGAGAAGGGATTTCTGAGTGTCTTTTGTGTTGCATAGCTTCTCAAATGGGGTAAGCGGACGGAGGCAATCATTTTTATGAGGGTTATCCATAATTGCTTGGCGTATTTGGAGGTAGGGAAACCAACAGTGGAAGGGAGAGCCTATTGATTCCCTTAAGGCAATTCTATCCCTTATTTGGGAGTTTTCTATGAGTAAAAATATAGGCATATTTTTCAGGGAAGAATCTTCTAGTTCAAATTTGAACTGGTGTTGGGATAAAAAAAGGGTGTTATTTAACAGAGGAGTCATTGGAGAGATTGGGGTAGAGGGAGTGTTTGGATTTCGAATAAGGGAGTCCCATATGGTTAAGGTAGTTTTTATGCATTCATTAGCCTTAGTTATGGGGGGTCTGGATGATTTAGGGAGCCAACAAAGATCTCGCATCCCGCTTAAGCCAAGGGAGGCAGCTTCCATTTGGATCCATAGTTTGGAGGAGGGGTTGTGAGACCATGAGACTATTCGTGTTAAATGTGTCGCTTTGTGATACTGAAATAAATTTGGGACATTTAGGCCACCTTCCTCCTTGCTTAAATACATAGAATTCTTTGACACCCTTGGTTTTTTGTAAGCCCAAATAAAAGAATCTAGCATCTTTTGTTGCGTACGAAGGTAGTGTCTCGGTAATGATATTGGAAGAGCTTGGAATATGTATAGATATTTAGGGAGTATCATCATCTTTATTGTGTTTATGCGGCCTATCCAGGAAAGGTGCCCTTGTTTATGCCATGTATGTAATAGGGAGAAGACATGAGTTTGAAGTGTAATATAGTTCTCTTGGAATAAATTTTTAGGGTTCTTTGGTATATTTAGTCCTAGGTATCTAAGGGTATTTACGACAGGGAAGGGAGTTTTATGTAAAATATAGTCCATTTCCATTGAGTTTATGTGGATGGGGATAATGCTCGACTTATTCATGTTAATTGAATAGTTGGAAAATTGTTTATAACTCTCCAGATCTCTTATCAGGGCTGGAATGGAAGTTAGTGGTGCCTGCAGAGTGAAGATGATGTCGTCTGCAAACAGGAGACATGTTTGTTGAATGTTACCTACCTTAATTCCCAAAATATTTGGATTGTTTCTGATTTGAATAGCTAAGATTTCTACCGTGAGAGCGAATAGAAGAGGGGATAACGGACAACCTTGCCTAGTGCCATTAGAGATAGGGAAGGATTGAGATATTATGTCATTAACCTTAATAGTGGCTCGAGGGTTGTGATATAAGGCTTGTACTCTGGACAAGAATATGTCTGAGATGCCGAATTTCGACAGGACCGACCACATAAAATGCCAGTCAACCCTGTCGAAGGCCTTCTCAGCATCAGTAGACAGCAGCACTAGGGGGCTTGTTTGTTCGTGTGAGGTTAATTATGTATGTAGGAGTCTAGTGGTATTGTGTTTTGCTTCACGGCCACTAACGAATCCCACCTGATCAGGGTGGATGACCTTCGGTAGGACTCGAGCAAGACGATTAGCTAAAATCTTAGCATATATTTTAATATCCACATTTAAGAGAGAAATCGGTCTATAGTTGCTAACAAGATCTCTGGGTTTATCTGGTTTCGGAATTACTGTTATCATAGCATTTAAAAGAGATTGGGGGAATGTAAGACCCTGGTCTATAGAGAGAAATAGCTCTTGTAAATGTGGGGCAAGATTACCTATTAATAACTGGTAAAATTTGGTTGTAAGGCCATCTGGACCTGGTGATTTTCCATTGGACATGGATTTAATCGTGTTGACCACTTCTAGTAAAGAGATGGGGGAGTCTAGCATAGACACGTCTTCTTCAGGGATAGAGGGAATATCTATAGAGTCTAAATACGTTTGTAGCTTGTCTCTACTCCCCTGATCATTTGTGTTGTTTATGTTGTAAAGTGAGGTGTAGTATGTAACGAAGCTGTCAGCTATATCTTCGTTTTTAGTGCAAACTACTCCTGTGCTTTGTTTAATGGATTGAATATGAGAGGAAAGCCTTTTTTTTTTTAAAGATCTGGCTAACATTTTTCTGGCTTTGTTTGATTCAGCATAGAATTTAGCTTTTGTTGTCAGGGCGCGTATATGTGCATTTTCTACCAGGAATCTATTAAGGCTTTCCCTAGCTTCCATGACTGCGGATAATTTTTGTGGGGATTTTGGGTCTTTTTTATGTATAGCTTCACTTTTCTCTAGAGAGTTAGACAAGGTGTCGAATTGAGCAGATCTCTGCTTTTTAAGTTTCGCTGTTAGTTGTATGATAACTCCCCTAATATAACACTTGTAGGATTCCCAATTGTTTGCAGTGTTCGTGTCTGCAGATATATTAAATACAAAATATTCGTCTGTAAATGTAATGAGTTGGTCTATGATTTCATTGTCTGTGAGAATATACTCATTTAATCTCCAGTTTAAACTGTGACTAGGTTTACTCGTCCATTTAAAGATAGATTTAACTAGACTATGGTCTGACCATGTAGTGTGTGAGATTTTTGAGTCGACCAAATTCGTCAATGAGGCTTGGTCACAGAAAATGTAGTCGAGTCTGGTATAAGATTTTTGCGGGTGAGAGAAAAATGTGTAATCTCTGATGGAGGGGTGTACCGTTCTCCAGGTATCAAACAGCTTCAGTGTGCGGAGAGATGTGTTATTATTCCTAATCTGTGAGTTTCTTAGGTAGGAGTGACCTGTTGAAGTGTCCAGTATAGGGTCTGAAGGGTAATTAAAATCCCCACCTAATATGATTGGGCCTTTGGCAATATCTAGGAGTTTGTTGGTAACTTTTCTGAAAAAACAGGGGGTGGGTCTGATGGGGGCGTATATGTTTGCGAGAGTAATAGGCTTACCATAATAGAGTCCTACTAGTATTAAAATTCTACCTTCATGATCATTGAATTGTTGTAGTAGGTCAAAAGAAGTATTGCGTCTAAATAGGGTGCATACACCGTTATGTCTGGTCAGGCCTGAGCTAAAGTAGTGTTTATCGTAGTATTTGGATGAGAGTGTAGGCTCATGGTTTCTTTTAAAATGTGTCTCTTGAATCATAATGATATCAAGATTTCTCTTGTAAAAGTCATGGAGAGCAATTGAACGTTTTTCAGCTGATAGGAATCCCTTCACATTTTGGGTGGCTATTGATATTGATCCTTCATGTGGATGGGTAGGCATTGCAAAGGATATGAGTGTGTGTGTCCTCTAAAATAGAGGAACTAGAGATTTGTACAGGGGAACCAATGTATGAAAATGGAATGGAAAATGTATGGTTAAGAGTTTAGTAAGGTGGTATATAGTAGGGGTAGGAGAATTTAAATTGAATTGAATTGGTGGAGGCTTCTGGGCAAGCTGGGCAAATGCCCACTGGTGTATTGTGATGAGCGTGCAGGAGGCACATGGAATGATAAGAGGGTAGCTGGGGAAAGGGGGGGGGGAAGAGGGGAGAGGGGATAAGGGGTATATTATGTGTAAGGTGTCAAATCCGTCCAGATCTAAGCAAAACTTTCATATAAACAGATATCTACATAGCAGCATTGTGAATAATATAGAATTTTCTATAGAACAGGACATTCTTGTATTTTTGTATCCACTTTAGGGAACCAAGGTGGCATAATTTGCTTCAACAGTGCATATCTTACATTTATAAACTCAGGGAAACAAGTGAATCTAGTGGATACCTCTGTACTGTTGTTATCTAAAGCAGTTTTGTTTTGCAAAATAGAGTGTGCAGATAATGGATAGGTTAATGTCTAATTAGTTTCTGGGGATTAAGGCATTTAATACATTGAAGAAATTTAAGACATTTAAGGGGCTACTATCTCTGTTTGAGATGTAGTAATAAGTGAGATAGAGAATAAGTGGGGACTTTATATTCAGTTATGGTTGAGACTATTCCTGTCTTAGCAGTTAACAGCTAGCTTATGGGGTCATTCAACAATTCAATCATAAATTATTATATCGTAATACTGAATATAAACATGACTATTATCATACAATTACATAGGTATATATGTGCAAAACATATGGTCTAAGAATAACAAAATAACTGACCAAAACACATCAAAACATGATGAACATCTAGGAACTCTTTCCTCAAAACATAGAACATAAAACATAGAGGAGAGATCCCTTAAGCACATAAAGTCTAGTGTAATATAGCTTGAAGGGTGATTGAAAACAGTTCCGTGGAAACCTGAAATAAAAGGAGAAAAAGTCTACAAACAAATGTTGCATAGTCAGCATAGACAATCACATATAGTTACGTGTCTCCTTCAGGGTGGTTGAACCTCATCTTCCTCGTTACTGGTTTGTCGCAGCTTGTTTAGAGGGATTGTAGTGTCCATCCAGGGTCTTCTTTGCGATTTAGAGGTTTCCTGTTTACTTGATGTAGAGGATTGCACAGTAGAGGTTTGGGGGTCAGGTAGCGGAATCCCCAACTGTTGGCAGAAATGCTCTGCATCCTGTGGGTAAGAGCATTCAATTTTTTTTCCATTTTTAACAGCAATAACTGAAGTTGGGAATCCCCATCTGTACTGGATCTTCAAAGCACGCAGATGGGAGGTTAAAAAGGAAAGATCTCTTCTCTTTTGGAGTGTTCTTGCAGATAAGTCTTGGAATATCTGAATTCGGTGACCCTGGAACTGGATAGAAGATTGTTTCCTTGCATAGTTGTAGATAGTCTCCCTGTGGTGGAAGTTTTGAAAATGCACTATAATGTCCCTAGGAGGTAAGTTGTCTGATGGCTTGGGACGTAGGGCTCTATGTGCTCTGTCCAAGATGATGTCAGATAGAGTGCCAGAGTTGTTCTTTACCAGGTCTGCAAAAAAGGACTGTAGATAATCTTGTATCTCATTGTTTTGTATGGTCTCAGGGATTCCCCTGAAGCGTAGATTGCTCCTTCTGGAGCGATTTTCTAAATCATCTAGTTTATCCTCTAGGTCTGTCATACGATGATGATGTTGAAAGGCTTTAGAGGACAGGTTTGCAATCTTCTGAGATGATATGTATTCATGCTCTTCTAAAGTATCAACTCTATAGCATAAGTCCGAAATATCCTTCTTCAAACCTGCGCACTCATTTTTAATGCAAGTTTTAACCTGTTCTATCAGAGCTTCCATAGCGCCATAAGTGATAATATCATCTTTTCCAACATTTGCAGTTGTAGGTGGTATGTCTGACATGGGATCTGCAGCTTCACAAGAGCTTTCATCATGTGAGCTTAGTGTGGTGTCTAGAGCTTTATTGCTTTTTTGCTTGTCGGCTTGTTTGAAAAAAGAGTTCATGGCTCCCTGGGTTGTTAAAGGCAGTTTTTGAGATTTATCACTTCTGGTCAATTTTCTCTGCGACATCATAGAGGTTTTTGGTAGGTTACAGCAGGTGTTCAATTATATTTATTATATAGTAGTGATGAGACTAGGTAAATCGGAACACCTCTCCCTGGGGTTTTTGCCCTCACAGAGCGATCTCGGGAAAAGGTGGTGGATTCGAGCCACTGCTACTTAGAACAGTGGGAAGAGGGATAGGAGGGTGTTCTTCTCAGCTAGCTGCTCAGTTTTAGATTTGAGCGTCTGGTGTCCAAGCACTGGGAGAACAGAAACAAGTTACAGCTGCATAAAATTTTTTACTTTTGTCTATAAGGAGATAGACTACATCTGATGTGTGTTGAGATGAGTCAGGGTGTCAGCATGGACTTTGCTGTATAGGTCAGTTCGGTTAGCGGCTGCAACCTATGTCTCACAGATAGATATATGATAAGCCTGAGAAACGATGTAAGTTAGGTACTTCAGCCCAAATGCAGCATTTCAGTTCATGTGTGTGGGCTTAATATGGTATTGAATTACATGCGTATATTAAAGGCAAAAAATATCCCCTTTGCTAAATTTCGGCCTTGTGTCATGTGGATAGGGTGGATCTTAAAGCGCTGTCTGCTCCTTATTTTTAGTTAGTAAACTAAACAGCAACTAGTGTAAGCATTGTTGCCTCTTTCATAAAGCTAAACATTTCACCTGTATCCGTTATGTTAGGCGATCCGGATCGGTATGTGGACTTGAGTAGCGGTCTGTGTTACATCTTGACTGTAGCGCGGAGCTTAAAGGCCTCGTGGCGCAGTTGCAGACGGCTCAAATAGTGTCCGTAATAGCATACGGATCGGGACCAAAATCTCAGCAAATGTTCTCTGTATATTCCGATCCTCAGTTAGTGGTTTTATATCTCTGTGCCCCGTTGTTGTCTGTGGTTATGAGCTAATTTGCCCAGCCTGCGTGAGGAGCTTCAGTTACATGCGACCATCTTGGTTAGCCGCTCGCTCCGCCTCAAGCTTAGTTTTTTTTTTATTTCACAGTTAAGTTTTTATTTATTTTAAGGTAGTTATATTGTAACTTTAATTTAAAGTTAGCGGGTGTTAGGTTTAAGGGTTAGTAGTTTAATTTAGTTTGTCACAATGTGGGGGTCAGTGGTTTAGGGGTTAATAGGTTTAGGAGTTAATATATTTATTGTAGTGTTGGTGATGTGGGGGGTCGGTGGTTTAGGGGTTAATAGGTTTATTTAGGTGTTAGTTATGTGGGTGGGCGGCAGATTGGGGGTTAATAGGTTTATTTAGGTCTTAGTGATGTGGGTGGGTGGCAGATGGGGGGTTAATAGGTTTATTTAGTGTTGGCGATGTCGGGGGGAGGCGGATTAAGGGTATTTAGACTTGTCTCCATAGATATCAATGGTGATTGCGCTATAGCGATCACTATTCCGCAATCGCAGTTGTTAGTTTTTTTTCTAACACTTTTTCTCCATTGATGTCTATGGGGGAAAATGTGCACGAGCACGTCAAGTCAGGATTTGGCTTTTGTGCAGTATGGAGTTTATTGCACCATACCGCACAACAAAAGAAAGTTTTTTTGAAACCTGTAACGGCAGCGCTATGGAAAAAATGTGGTTAATATTCAGGAAATTGTTTTCTAAATATTCGGCTACCATTCTATCAGGTATTCGTTTCATTTTAAACTAGACAAATACTAAATATTCTTTGAACATTTACATTCATTTTCATTAAACATATGTGATGTTTCTTGCTATAGGTGGAAAAGTTCACCTGTAGCATTACATACTTACCTCTAGCAAGCTGGAGAGGCGAACTGATCCCAACCTTTGTTTTCAGAGCCCGGGGCGTACTAATAGAAGGCTTAGCGCGGCGGGTCCCACCATGGCCTGTGCTAAGCCTCCTATTAGCGCACCCTAGAGATCTGTGAAAAAGGGTTGGGATTAGCGTGGCTCTCCAACATGCTAGATGTTTTTTTAATCCATAAGGTAATTTAAAGTAATAGGTCTAGTCAAAATTACATTTTCATGATTCAGCTAGAGGCCCCTATTTAAGAAAGTCTGGCGGACCTGATACAACAGTGCGGATCAGGTCCGCCAGACCTCGCTGAATATGGCGAGCAAAGCGCTTGCTGTATTCAGCATTGCACCAGCAGCTCACAAGAGCTGCTGGTGCAACACCGCCCCCTGCAGACTCGCAGCCAATGGGCCGCCAGCAGGGGGGTGTCAATCAACCCGATCGTACTCGATCGGGTTGATTTCCGGCGATGTCTGTCCGCCTGCTCAGAGCAGGCGGACAGGTTATGGAGCAGCGGTCTTTGTGACCGCTGCTTCATAACTGCTGTTTCTGGCGAGTCTGCAGGCTCGCCAGAAACACGGGGCATCAAGCTCAATTCAGAGCTTGATAGATAGGCCCCAGAGAATGCAATTTTAAGAAACGTTCTTATTTACTCCTGTTATCAAATTTTCTTCGTTCTCTTGGTATCTTTATTTGAATGTAAGCTAAGGAGTCAGCCCATTTTGTGTTCAGCACCTGGGT
Organism: Bombina bombina; assembly: GCF_027579735.1. NCBI lineage: Eukaryota > Metazoa > Chordata > Amphibia > Anura > Bombinatoridae > Bombina > Bombina bombina. The sequence goes on along the minus strand of NC_069501.1, from coordinate 454,838,029 downwards.
AGCACTTGCTGATTGGTGGCTACATTTAGATACCCATTAGAAACCACTATCAAGGTGCTTAACCAAAAATGGGCGGACTCCTATACTTACATTCCTGCTTTTTCAAATAAAGATACCAAGAGAATGAAGAAAAATGTATAATAGGAGTAAATTAGAAAGTTCCTTAAAATTGCATGCTCTATCTGACTAATTAATATTAAATTTTAACAAGACTATTCCTTTAAAGGAAATGAATGAATGCTGGCAAATTTTGTCAGTATTTATTTATTTTCTTTAAATTTCATGGTGTATTTGTTTAGATACTTGTTTAGTGCATTATTTTTTTCTTTTTGTCGTATGTAATAAAGAATAAATGAATAAAGGTAATGGGGCCTATTTATCAAAGGTCTTGCGGACCTGATCCGACCGTGCGAATCAGGTCCGCAGGACCTCGCTGAATGTGGAGAGCAATACGCTCTCCGTATTCAGCATTGCACCAGCAACTCACAAGTGCTGCTGGTGCAAAGCCACCCCCCCCGGCGATTCCTGTCTGCCTCATCATGGCAGGCGAACAGGGTTATGGAGCAGCGGTCTTTGTGACCGCTGCTTCATAACTGCTGTTTCTGGCGAGTCTGAAGTCTCGCCAGAAACACAAGCCCACAAGCTCCATTTGGAGCTTGATAAATGGGCCCCAATGTCTTGAAAATGTGTAGATAAGAACTGGGTGTGATACACTAATAATAGAGTTGAACAACACTCTCCCAGCACCCACCTAGAACCACAACTACACATTAGTTTTATTTTCCGAGCTATAATTATTTGTGCTCATTTAAACCAATTAGTAATGAAGGCATTTTTCCCAAGAAGGGAACCAACCCTAGAATGTGCTTCTTTCAACTGTAAAGAAAAATTAACCTCAAATTGTAATTCCCTATGATAAATTAATGAACAATTTTAATATTGTAATATATATTCATTAATTATTTGTCTTCTTTTACTCTAAGAATATTGCTATTACTGTAACAGCTGTGCTTCTCCGCAGTCCCAATAGAGATTGCAGATTAGATTTTGCAGTTAAAGAGATATAAAACCCCATGAGAATATAAAATAGCATACTTAATTATGCATGTGTATATTCTTTATTTTACAATCTTAACCCTCTGACATATCTGTCCCTAGTTGGCTTCAGCAGGGGAGATTAGATAAGAAAATGCATAACAATGTAATCTGTGGTAGCAAAATGTACATTGGGTATCTGTATCTACTCCAGTAACAAGTTTGAAATGGCTCCTCCAAATAAAGCAAATAGTGGACAGACTTTGACCATTGAAAAACAATGACAGAAGATGTGGTGTTAATTTGTTCTGAAAATGTCCACATTTATCTGAAATGTTAATCTACTGCAATATAACAGAAAAAGTATTTCAATTACACAGTGTTTTATGACCATTAAGTAGTCGCAAATTGTCTGACATATTTACAATTAAAAGATAGGTTGATTTATCAAGCTACGGCGGACAGGGGTGTACATACGCATCCCTGTCCACCGCAGCTCACCTCTGGCGGGCTGAATTCAGCTGCCAGAATTCAGCATTGCACAAGAAAGCAATTTTGCGCTCTTGTGCAGCGCCACCTCCTGCCCGTGCCCAGCCAATCAAGCGCGGGCAGGAGCTGTTAATCTCCCAGTTCGGGCGAGACTGGGAGATTGAAATTTGCTGCTTCATAAATATAGACTGCAGTCGTAGGGGTGCGAAGCCTTTGAAAAATCAACCCCAATGTATAGTATATAAGGTCCAGGCATTATGCAGCATTTTTTTAGCAAAATAATGCAAAATAAAAAATCAGTGTATTTTGAAATGCTATTTCATTTTTATTAACCCCTTAACTGCTGGGGCATTGCCACCTCTATGCTGCACTGTTTTGGAGATTTTTAGATGCTGACCTACCTTTTAAATCAAACCATTATTTTATGTATATATCATAACATATAAGAACTTAAAAACAAATTTATATTTTCATTAAAATTTTAATAAATAAGTTTTTTTTTTCTAAACAATATAGTAAAAAGAAGGGGACATACTCATAAATAAGGGATTTTAGGGGCGAGATTATATATACAGCACAGGCTTCAGTGCAAGCGCTGCAACACACGCCACCCGTAATTTCACCTTGCACATCGGGTATTACATATGGGGTGCTGGCAGTTCATAAAGTGCCGTAAGTCGGATAAACTAGCGATGTCCAGAAATGAGCGTAAATACAAATTTCTGGAGCCACTAGTGACTTACGGCACTTTAGAAACTGCCGGTGCCTAAGAATAATAATAATAAAAAGATTCTCCCGTAAACTAACCGGCCTCCCAAAAATAAACCTGACAAGTATAAAACCCCTATATCCGCTATCAAACCCACATAGTAACTAATAAAAGTATTAACCCCTAAACTGACAACTCCCCACAACGCAATATGCCTAATTAAACTATTAACCCCTATATCCACCATCAAACGCACACCGCAAGTAATAATTAAAAAATGATCCCCTATATCCGCAATCAAACCCACATCGCAAGTAATAATTAAATTATTGACCCCTATATCCACCATGAAACCCACAACGCAAGTAATAATTCAATTATTAACCCATATATCCGCCATTAAACCCACACCACAAGTATTAACCCCTAAATCCACCAACCCCAACATCGCAAACTACCTAATAAAACTATTAACCCTAATCCGCCATTAACCCACAACGCAATAAACCTATTAAGGTATTAACCCCTAACCCGCCATACCCACACAACACAATGCTAATAAATCTATTAACCCCTAAACTGCCAAAGCCCACAACGCCCATAAATAATTAAATTACTAAGCCCCCTATCTATTAAAATAAAACAACTAACATTACTTTCAAAATAAAAAACAAAGTTTAAATTAATCTAAAATTATTGAAAATAAAAAAATCCGATATTACAGAAAATAATAAACAAATAATCAAAAATTTTAAAATTAAACCTAATCCCTATAAAAATAAAAAAAGCCCCCCAAAATAAAAACACCCTCTAATCTAATGCAAAACTACCAATATCCCTTAAAAGGGCTTTTGTAGGGCATTGCCCTAAGTTGAACAGCTCTTTTACATTAAAAAATAAACAAAGTCCCCCCTAACAGTAAAACCCCCCTCCGGCACCAACCAAACCCCCCAAAATAAAAAACCTAACACTAAAAAACCTAAACTACCCATTGCCCTGAAAAGTGCATTTGTTTGGGCATTTAGCTCTTTTTTGCCCTTAAAAGGGCATTTAGCTCTTATACGAAGTGCCCACCCTAATCTAAATGAAAAAAATATATATTTTAAAAAACCTAAGTCTAACCCCCAGGTTGGTACTCACTGTTCCTGAAGTCCAGCAGAGAAGGTCCTATTCCATTCGGTGAAGTCTTCTTCCAATCGGCGACCTCTTCTTTCTTCTTCCAGGAACAATCCAGCGTGAAGTGGAGGGCAGAGCTGAAGACCGATGACCGCGGAGGTGAAGACCGGCGACCCTGGAACTGAAGACCTGCAACCCTGAAAATGAAGACCGGCGACCCTGGAACTGAAGACTGGCGACCACATATTAAGTAAAAAATAATTGGAACTGAAGACTGGCGACCACGGAGCCATGGAGTGTGGAGGATCCTCTTCGTACAATCTCCGCTGTACACTGAATAGTGAATTCAAGGTACGTGATTATAGATGGCGTCCCTTGAATTCCTATTGGCTGATTTGATTCTTCAAATTCAAATCAGCCAATAGGTTGAGAGCTACTAAAATCCTATTGGCTGTTCAAATCAGCCAATAGGATTAGAGCTACTGAAATTCTATTGGCTATTCAAATCAGCCAAAAGAATGTCAGTAGCTCTCATCCTATTGGCTGATTTGAACAGCCAATATGATTTCAGTAGCTCTCATCCTATTGGCTGATTTGAATTTGAGTACCAACCTGGGGGTTAGACTTAGGTTTTTTAAAAAAAATAAAAAATTGAGGGATTTATTTAGATTAGGGTGGGCACTTCATAAAGGAGCTAAATGCCCTTTTAAGGACAGCAAAAGAGCCCTAGGTATATTTATATCACCTTGATATGCACAAAGGGGCTCCCATAATCCTCTACTCAAATAAATGCACATAATAACTATTACCATAATGATAACCTGGCAATTAAAACTTATATAGGGGCTTTATTTTAATAAGGGATTATAGGCTAAATCACTTTAGAGTAATGACCTTTTAAAGGCAATGCCCAACCAAATGCTCTTTTCAGGGCCATTTTTTAGATAAGGTTTTTTTTTTTTTAAGAATAGTTTTTCAATTTTTTGGGCAGCAAAAGAGCTCTGGGCACTGCCCTACTAAATGCTCTTCTAAGGGCAATGACCAACCAAATTTTCAGGGCTATCATTTTTTAGTATAGGGTACCTTTTTTAGTTTAGCGTTTTTTTTATTTTAGACTTTTTTTGGGGGGGTGGTGAAGATACTTGTATTGTAGAATGGAGTTGTAGTTTTTAGGTGAAAAAGAGCTTTTTAAATGGACATGAAACCCCAAAATGTTCTTTCATGATTCAGAAGGAGAATACAATTTCAAATACTTTATAATTTACTTCTATTATCTAATCTGTTTCCTTCTCTTGGAATCATGTGTTGAAGGAGCAGCAATGCACTACTGGTTTCTAACTGAACACATGGGTGAGCCAATCACAATCAATATATACAGAATATGCAGGCACCAATCATCAGCTAGAACCTAGGTTCTCTGCTGCCCCTGAGCTTGCCTAGATAAACCTTTCAGCAAGGGATAACAAGAGAAGGAAGCAAATTAAATAATAGAAGTAAATTGGAAAGTTGTTTAAAATTGTATTCTCTATCTGAATCATGAAAGAAAAATTTTGGGTTTCATGTCCCTTTAACTTGAGGTCAATGCCCTACAAAAAGCCTTTCTAAGGGCTATAGTTATAGTAACTTTTAGTGTTAGTTTAGTTTTTTTAATTGGGCCTTAGTTTTAGTATAGGTTTAACTGTAGATTTTTTTTAATGCAATGGGCTATTGGCGGTATAGGGGTTAAGAAGTTAAGAAGTTTTATTGCGGTGGGATACTAGCGGTTTACGGGTTAAGTAGTGTAGGGCTAGTTTGCGGTGCTGGGTTATGGCGGTTTAGGGGTACATAGGTATATTTATTAGGCTTGATGCTATATATTTAAAAGGAATCCTTTACTTTGCATCACCAATGTCGGCGCTGATGCTGCTTGGAATATTTCACCAGTACCACCACCTATTGCAATGTATAGTAAAACGCCTCTCTGTGATGCTGCCTTTAAACAGTAATGTCAGCACTTTTGAATATTTCACCGCAGGGGCGTATTTTGGCCTAAGCATATAAGGCACTTGCCTAGGGCAGCAGATTTTTAGGAGGCAGCCCTTTTTACTACACACACTAACTACACCCACACTACACTACACACTCACTGCACTAAACAGGCACACTACACTACACTACACACACTCACACTACGCACACACTCACCATATACAAACCCACACACACATATACTGTATAAACACATGTACTTTGGAAATGCCATGAAAAAAAGTCCCATTGTACCCTCTACAAAAAAGGCCTAAAACATGGGGGGGGATGTGTCAGGTGGGAGGCTGATCTCTACACTAAAGCTAAAATTAACCCTGCAAGCTCCCTACAAGATATCTAATTAACCCCTTCACTGCTGGGCATAATACAAGTGTGGTGCTCAGCAGCATTTAGCTGCCTTCTAATTACCAAAAAGCAACGTCAAAGCCATATATGTCTGCTATTTCTGAACAAAGGAGATCCCAGAGAAGCTTTTACAACCATTTGTGGCATGAAATGTACCAAAAATGGGCCTAGATCAATACTTTGGGGTCTATTTAGGAAGCAGCGGATGCTGCCTCCGACCCACTCCGCTTCAGTTCTGGCTGAAGCGGAAGTTAAGAAGCAGCGGTCCTAAGACCACTACTCCTTAACTCGTCCGCCACCTCTGAGGCTGATAGATACCCCCTGCTAGTGGCTGTGAATCTGCAAGGGGTGGTATTGCACCAGCAGTTCACAAGAACTGTTGGTGCAATGATAAATGCCAACAGGGAGGGGGAGCAGAATTTTGAATGACTAGGGCAGCACAAAACCAAAATACGCCACTGTTTCACCGACATTCTCATCAATGCAACACTTTTGATTACCGGGGACTAAGAAAGAGTGAAAGTGCTGAATTAAATTGTATGCATCACTTCCATGTACCTTTAATTTTTAAAAGGCTTTTTTATGTTATCTATATGGAAAGGTCGTAAGATATCAGTACACCTCAAATCCTATTTCCCTACAGCAGCCCATTGCTTATATTTTTAGCCCAATACAGATGTGAGCTTTAAGATGAGAAAAAAAGTGTCACCTATCTTGTGTGGCGACACTTTTCTTAAAATACTATCACACTTTTCATTAAAAGCTTTATTTCTATTTGACTCTGAATTTTTTAAGATTTTCTACAGTTTGCAAGATTTACTGATGTCAACTGTGCAATAAATCTTTCTTCTACTAAATAGAAATGTACATAAAAGTAAAAAATACATATTTAAAGCCAATATTAAATTCATATCAATTTTAACCAGTTTGATGCTAAACCATTTTACACCATGGTGCTAAACTCATTTTTAATCTTTTAAACTTATCACATTTAGACAATTCCTATACTTTTCGTATGAAGTACTCACACAAATTATACCTTGTTTTTTTCATCAGACGAATCACTTTTATAAAAGTTGTAGAAATACCTTATAGTGGAAAATCCACCATATGAAGGGGACAGTATATTGTAAAATAATTTTTTCCTTAATGTTTTTTCAATGACTTGTTATACCAATCTAAAATGTATGAAACATTGCTTTTTCAGGTTTATTTGTGTATATGAATTAGATGATTTTGTGCTTTTAAACCACAGTCTGTTGAAATGGGTTGAGCTTGCAGGTAATATCCAATCTCATTATGTTATCACTTTGTGTACACAGTTACACACGCTTGCTTATCATATATCTGTTCGTAAACCAAAGCTTAATACTTAGGCCCTAATATTCAAAGCGTTGGCAGACCATCAGGAAACTTCTTCGATGGCTTAGTCGGCCTCGCAGTTCGACGGTCTGTCAAAATATTCAAAGAAAAGTGCTGTGTCCGAGCAATGCCAGCAAGTGGCAATGTCTCTCACATAGAAGTCAATGGGAGCGTGACTTCACCACCCACATCGCCTCTCATCAGCATTTTGCTGCAGAGGGGGGGTGGCCTATTTGAAGTTTAACTACATGGCGCAGACAGTGCGGTCACTGAAACTAAAACTAGTTTAAGGGTAGGCATGGCCGGACTGGATATAAAAAGCAGCCCTGGAAAAAATTGTAGACCAGCCCAACAGTCCTAGAATCTGTCAAAGTCATATATATTATAAAATAGTTTCTCATCATGTTGCCCTTCTTATAGCTAAGCAAAAGCACTCACTTTAGTTACTCTTTTGGTGCTGATAAATACAATTTTTTTAAAGGCTTAATATGTGCCCTAAAATCAATATATACTCTGAGGAGACAAAATAGACAATTTTCAAGTATCATTTTCCTTATAAAAGCAGCATGATATATATAGTTGTCAATGGTGGTTCAGCACTCTCAGAGACATAAAACAGGTATATTTCTGGCCGGGGTACACTTTAAGGTACAATACAGACAATCCAAAATGAAAGGCACTCACCGGGTCTTTAAGTGAAGAAAAAAATCTTTAACCCCTTAAGGACCGGGTTTTTAATGACCAACAACGTACCCTGTACGTCGTTAGTGTTTTCAAGCGGTGGAAGCAATTCTGATCGCTTCCAGCCACTTTCATGTTATTGCAGTGATGCCTCAATATTGAGGCATCTTGCAATAACATTTGTTAGCCATCCGATGCAGAGTAAGCCACTCCGTGGCCCTCTCTGCATCGGCCATCGATGGTCACGATCGTTGGTTGGTGGGAGCCGTTGCAGGGAGGCGGGTGGGCGGCCATCGATGGGGGTTGTGCGACAGAGGGGGGGGGCGGGATCATGCATGGGCACGCGCGTGTGTATGGGGACGGGCGTGTGCACGGGGGCGGGTGGGAGCGCTACACTATGGCACAATTGTTGTATGATAAAGTGGGAGAGAGGAGGGAGCGAAATTTTTATCTAAGGGATCTGGGAGGGGGTGGGGGGTTGGTTATTGAGGGTGGGCAGCTAAAAAACTGAAAAATATGTAAAAACAACATTTTATTTTAAACTGGGTACTGGCAGACAGCTGCCAGTACCCAAGATGGTGCACAATAAGTTAGAGGAGGAGGGTTAGAGAGCTGTTTTGGGGGTGGGATCTGGTAAATTGGGGGATAAGGGGGGATAAGGGGGGATCCTACAGGGGGTGGGATGTGTCAGGTGGGAGGCTGATCTCTACACTAAAGCTAAAATTAACCCTGCAAGCTCCCTACAAGCTACCTAATTAACCCCATTCACTGCTGGGAATAATACAAGTGTGGTGCTCAGCAGCATTTAGCGGCCTTCTAATTACTGAAAAAGCAATGTCAAAGCCATATATGTCTGCTATTTCTGAACAAAGGGGATCCCAGAGAAGCTTTTACAACCATTTGTGCCATAATTGCACAAGCTGTTTGTAAATAATTTCAGTGAAAAACATAAAGTTTGTGAAAAAGTTTGTGAAAAAGTGAACTATATTTTTTAATTTGATCGCATTTGGCGGTGAACTGGTGGCATGAAATGTACCAAAAATGGGCCTAGATCAATACTTTGCGGTCTATTTAGGAAGCAGCGGATGCTGCCTCCGACCCACTCCGCTTCAGTTCCGGCTGAAGCAGAAGTTAAGAAGCAGCGGTCCTAAGACCGCTGCTCCTTAACTCGTCCGCCACCTCTGATGCTGATAGACACCCCCTGCTAGTAGCTGTGAATCTGCAGGGGTGGTATTGCACCAGCAATTCACAAGAACTGCTGGTGCAATGATAAATGCCAACAGCGTATGCTGTCGGCATTCATCGATGTGCGTCGGACATTAACCGCTATATTGGATCATGTCCATCCGCACATTAATTAATGGACCCCTTTGGGTTGTCTTCTAAAAAAATATATATACATGTCAAGGGATATTCATGGATTCCTGACAGATATCAGTGTACCAATGTAACTTTTGCTAATCTTGAAAAAAATAAAAAAAAAGGTTTGGAAATAGCAAAGTGCTACTTGTATTTATTGCCCTATAACCTGCAAAAAAAGCCAAGAACATGTAAACATTGGGTATTTCTAAACTCAGGACAAAATTTAGAAACTATTTAGTATGGTTGTTTTTTGGTGGTTGTAGATGTGTAACAGATTTTGGGGGTCAAAGTTAGAAAAAAATGTGTTTTTTTCCATTTTTTCATAATATTTTATAAAATAAAATTTGTAGTAAATTATAAGATATGATAAAAATAATGGTATCTTTAGAAAGTCCATTTAAAGACGAGAAAAACAGAATATAATATGTGTGGGTACAGTAAATGAGTAAGAGGAAAATTACAGCTAAACACAAACACTACAGAAATGTAAAAATAGCCCTGGTCCCAAACGGTCAGAAAATGGAAAAGTGCTCTGGTCCTTAAGGGGTTAATAGGGTGACGTTTCGGGGTTTCCTCTGTCCTCAAACCAACATATACATAACAAACATAACTATCCTAACTTAAATAGACATCTATCACCCACCCCCGGCACTGCCAGCGTCGTCCTGGAAATCCTGGCAACCATGTGGTACAGCTCCATGCCATCGGTTGCCATGGTAACCGGGACGCAACTCAGCAATTCACTGTGCAAAAAATAAAAAATAATCAGTACAAACATTAAAAGCAATGGTATAAACGGTAATTCTTGGCTTGAACCAATAATGGAAAGCAGGGTCGCAAGGATGCAGGGCGGATAATATAAATATACCAGTCTACATGCAGACCAAAGAGAACAAGGGGCACAGTCTAATACAGCCAATCATAGTGTGTATGAATATAAACATGTCTGATATCATTGTTAAAAAATCTGCTATCAACTCCTAAAGTACAATATCATTGTTGCAAAAGACAGCTAAAGATACAAACTGGTATCTAATCTGTAACAGAGCATGCTATCTATTGGACTAGAAAGTAAGACACAAAAAAACAGTGGTCGTGAAAATTTAGAAATGTCCCAAGAATACTTATTATCAAAAGACCTGTACAAGAAAACGTATATAGAAAAACTATTAGAGAAGACTTGCATGTAAAACATCTGCACACAAAAAAATCTGTACAAAAAAAACATGGAAAACATATCCATAGAAAACATATCCAAAAAACCTAAAGAACATATCTGAGAAAAGAACCTGACAAAAATATGACAAAGATGTAGAGTATTCTTTTAACAGGGATGCTATCCTAAACATTAGATAATAAAGGACACAACCTATATGAGTAGGTATGTAAAGCACAAATCATGGTCTCTCATCAAGAGAATCAAGGACTCTCATAAAAAAAGTGCCAATCAAGGTGGACATTTAGTCCTTGCTGTGCCATGGCGCCCAATTCGTATATCCATCTTGCCTCACGCTGAAGTAAAATCTTGGAACGATCACCTCCCCTAGAAAGCAAGCCACAAAAAAAAAACAGCGGTCCTGAAAATGTAGAAATGTTCCAAGAATACTACACACACATTATATGTTTGCATATATATATATATATATATATATATATATACAAACATATATTGTGTGTGTAATATTTATACGTTGGTGTGTGTGTGTGTGTGTGTGTTTATATATATATATATATATATATATATATATAATGAGATTGTTTTTTCCCCTGCACTAAATGTGATTATTAAAGAGAGGGAGGCTGAGAGCACGTTGCCCATGCCGGACAACAGCAAACATCATCAACAGCAGAGATAACTTACTTTAGACAGAAACCCCACTGAAATGCATCCTGTCCCTCTTACCCTAAACTACTGGATTTCTGCCTGTGAGTATGTAAGGCTGTAAAGAGCCACGCACCGGCAGAGAGGAGGAGGGGGAGACTGCACTTGAAGAAGAATTCACGCAGTGTAACAACACAATTAATCAGGCTCTTGAGTGGGGTGGGTCCCACTAATGTCAAAGCTCAACCAGCTTAAAAGGAAGCTGCAGTTCTTTTACAGATTGTGCTGGGCTGTGCAGGGAGCTCATGCAATGTAGTCCATCTGGCAGCCCTGCACTCTGTTACGTCCTGCTTCAGGGGATTGCCTCCAACTCAGCCACTCTGCAACGTGGCCCTATCTACTGCAGCCCACCGGGAAATGTCCCGCCATTTTGGTAGCCCAATCCAGCCCTGAGTGTAGGCACACTTCAAATTCTGCTTCGGGAGGGTCTAAGTTTTATTACACCTACACTAAATAGCTCAGGTGATGTAGTCTCCGCAGCTGAAATCTGGCAAGACAAACATGGCCGCTACCCTCCCTGCAACCTGAACTTCACTGCTTCCAACATATCAATCTTGTGTCGGGGTGTCCAAAGAAAAGTGCAGGCTACTCCCACTAGCACGCCCACTAACTCCCCTTGAATGCCTATAACTACACTCCTCCTGCTCCTCCTCGCTACCAACCACCTACACCTACATCACAGAAAACTTACACTCCCCTGCACAGCCCAGCTAACTCCTCCTGACCGCCTATACCTACGTCAGCCTAACCTATGCCCAGCTTAGTCCCTAATACCGCCTACACTGACATTATGTCTAACCTACACTCCCCTGTTATGCCCAGCTAACTATCTAGTGTCAAAAAATAACTCACTGTAATAAACTATACTATAAATAATAAACCTCCCCATTATAATTATGAAGCTATGTTGGTAAAATTATAATCAATGTTTAAATAATGTGTCATAGAGATGTGCTAAAATACCAATGCTACCTTCTGGGAGAATGTGGGACACTTCAAATCTGGTCCCCCATTCCTCCCAGAAGGTAGCCCCCGCAAACAAATGGTGGATCCCTTTGAATATTTCTCCGCCTGGTAGCACTTTCGATCATTGGATCCCCAGAGAGACCACTGGAAAATTAAAATTTTATTACTTAACTACCCTGCACCCCAATAGGAGTGTAAATTCTTCTGTTGGCTGTGCTTATTTTGGCTTATCAATATCCTAGACTCCAGTATTAGAAACTTTATACTATACTTCTAAAAATGGCATTCCCTGCATTTCTGTAAGTAAAGGAGAGGCAAGCATAGTGCAATATATCACTGCATCACATGAGAGTTTAGCTGCATTTAAACTTTGTGCTTTGTATTTTATATTGCTTTACACTTCTGATTGACTTTTACTACATTTAAACATTGCTCCTCTTTCTATTTTGTATGTTATGTTGTATACAGCAGTGTATTTAGGGTTGTGATTTAACAAAATCTGATTATGCTTTGACAGTTTCTGTGTAGCTTTAACAAACTAGGCTCAAACTTTGTATATTGATGTGTATCTCTTACAAATTATATTGCACTTTGTATTTCTTCTATTTAAAATAAAACTGAAAACTTGGCAGCTTCTGTCTCCCAGAAATATTCTTTACTTTCTATTGGCCTGATAAGCAAAGATTCTTGAGTTTGGAGAGAACTTATAGTTCAGGCCTCACAGGGGCTGAACACACTGAATTCTATAAGAAAAAGGGCAGAACCTGGAAGTCACAGATTGATGAGAAATGCCTTCCATACAAAGTAATGATGTTCTTTGGGGTACAGAATTTCACAGTGGAGAGAGGTATTAACTAGAGAACGGGGGTCTCAGTTTGTAGCAAATACAAATTAAACTGAAATGTTTTCAGTACAATTTAACTTGTGTTTGCCAGTAGTTTATTATATGTTATGTTTATTTTAGTTAAATAAATGTATTGTGAATTTTGAGCAAACTTCACCTGCATTCAGCTGTAGAGAAAAATCAGTGAGATCAGCTTGTTTAAAATGCTTGCAGAGCTTAACAAGAATTGTGAGAGAGCTTCAGGCATACCCTGGGAACTTCCCTGTTCAACACAGGTAACTGTCCTGTCCCTCCTAATTTCAGAAGCTCTGTTTTATTTTACAAAAAAGAAATTTCAAGGTGCAATGTAAGTTTGAAAAGATACAGAGACGAAACAATTTCCAAAGAAATGTACTAACTAATTTAAAGAAAATTAACAAAAATGTGTCAGTATTCATTAGTTTCCTTTAAATTATCTTTAAAAGGTTAAATAATTTTTTATAGCGCGCTGGAGAGCCGTGCTAACCCCGACCCTTCTTCATAGACTGCGTGTTTTAAAGGATAAGGTCCTTTCATTTTAAACTTAAAAAATACCGAATAGTGGGGGGCGTGTCCGAATCGCATACCTGACAGGACGCATCTAGCTGCAGGCTCTGAAGGAATCCTCTTCAATCCTCTGATTTTAGAGCATCTAACAGCTAACTAAAATACACAATCCAACACAAAATAGTTACCAAGCAAATGGTGACTATATATCAACTTTTGACTGCTGTTTTTATGAAAACGGAGACACAGTTCGGAAGCTTAAGACCTAAGGTGGCGGCCTACTCATAGGTAATGACCCCCCCCCCCCATACCCTCTGGGTTATCAGTGCAGGCAGCAGGTTTTTTCCTTACTGTCCTTCATAGCAACAATAAAAAGAATAAGAAATATATAGCTAATAACCTCAGAGCAATATGAACCTTTATCCTCAAGACACCGTTAATTAGAACATCTCAAAATGGTGACCACGTGAGAGACAAGTCTGGAACAGGAACTAGATCAGTGGTTTGCTAAACTGGAGAAACTGCTGCTCAAAATCTATCAAAGGTCACTTCCATTGGACCCCATAGAGAACACTCCAACGAGGATAAAGCACACAGATATAGAAGACCCAGCACAGATACTTACATTACATCAAATAAAGATGGTGATCGGAAGGAAAAAATAATGGAGGATAAGCCTCCGTCTGTACAAAATCTCCTGATGCAGCTGAGGGAATGGGAGCTAACTGACACATCACAAGACGACAAATGTAACTCCTAAAGGAAAGAGGCAACTCTAGCTGACTTTGATTTGCAGGCTGCGCCGAATCTCATATCACCTAACTACACCATACCCCGAGTCAGGGAATTACACAGCAATAAGAAACACCTGATAAATCTCAACACACTTATCGGCAAGCAAACGGGCCTCTCAACAGCACATTGCATGGGTAATAATTACCAAGAGACCTTGTCACCTAAAATGCCGACCAGAATAAAACAATATATATCTGAGGCAGACACGATCTTGACGCAAATTGAACTTTTAATTGGGTTTGGGTTGGACCCCTCAACAATATAAGTAATAACTCGCCAAACCTACTGAATTAAAGCATCCTAACGGATATCTTTCATGAAGCACTTGAGAAAAAGTTTAGGGTCCAAGTGAAAAAAAACCTCTTACAATGTATGTATGTATTGGGTACTTGTAAAGTGCGGCTAATCACCCGTAAGGGTCTCAAGGAGCTGCTCATTTTATCGACCTTGGAAGGATGAAAGGCTGAGTGTACCTTGCCGGGGATCGAACCTGCAACCCTTGAGTTGCTACAGAGCTCAGCCACAGTCCCTTAGCATGCTGAGCTACCTGTCCGGCAATAGCTCCCAGAGGAGCTATTCGACATAGCAGGATCTAAAATGGAGAGAATTGGACCGAGCGCTACAGTGGGGCCTTAAGCTTACTAACAGTTAGCCTCCTAGTAGGCTGATAATAGTACTAATACGAAAAGGTGAGAGTAAGCGCTAAAAGAGCTTAAAAGGCTAACGAACTTGTGGCTAAATCTTACAATTTATTACCTTTGATAAAGGCTAAACATAAATAAATATCACAATAAAACCACAATAACACAATAAAATTAGAAACATGGATCCATGTCTAACTTCTAAAAACATAAGTACATAATAAAATCTCCTGGGAGATGCGAATTACAGTGGGAGTGTTGACACTCCTTGATAGTGATACACAAGTGTGGGAAGTTGAATAAAAATACAAATATTAATACTTATAAGCAAAGTTAAACCATAAAACGATTCCAAACTCACAATGTCAATCAAATGTAAAGTCAATCAAAAATGGTGAAAAAAATGGTGGAAAAAGTAAAATGTGAATGTTCGTATTAAACCGTGGGTGTGTCCTCCAACGTTGCTGATGGGTAGTGAGAGATCTATAGTCAAATATAGATGTTAGATGAAGTTGTAGATAAAATGAGTGAAAAATAAGTAAAAAATAAGTAAAATATATATATAATTCAACCTTTAGGCAAAGGTCATTAGAACCAAAAGGCAAAAAACAAAAAGCAAAAAATAATTATTATTTTTTCTATTTTTTGCTTTTTGTTTTTTGCCTTTTGGTTATTTTACTTATTTTTTACTTATTTTTCACTCATTTTATCTACAACTTCATCTAACATCTATATTTGACTATAGATCTCTCACTACCCATCAGCAACGTTGGAGGACACACCCACGGTTTAATACGAACATTCACATTTTACTTTTTCCACCATTTTTTTCACCATTTTTGATTGACTTTACATTTGATTGACATTGTGAGTTTGGAATCGTTTTATGGTTTAACTTTGCTTATAAGTATTAATATTTGTATTTTTATTCAACTTCCCACACTTGTGTATCACTTTCAAGGAGTGTCAACACTCCCACTGTAATTCGCATCTCCCAGGAGATTTTATTATGTACTTATGTTTTTAGAAGTTAGACATGGATCCATGTTTCTAATTTTATTGTGTTATTGTGGTTTTATTGTGATATTTATTTATGTTTAGCCTTTATCGAAGGTAATAAATTGTAAGATTTAGCCACAAGTTCGTTAGCCTTTTAAGCTCTTTTAGCGCTTACTCTCACCTTTTCGACATAGCAGGATCCACAGCTTTTACAGACCCCCAAAAAAGTAAGAAGAACTCTGATCCTTTGTAGCTACTGATATGTAGTGATGTTGCGAACCTAAAATTTTGCGTTTGCGAACGGCTGACGCAAACTTCCACAACTGTTCGCGCACGGGCGAACCGCCATAGACTTCAATAGGCAAGTGAATTTTAAAACCCACAGGGATTCTTTCTGGCCACAATAGTGATGGAAAAGTTGTTTCAAGGGTACTAACACCTGGACTGTGGCATGCCGGAGGGGGATCCATGGCAAAACTCCCATGGAAAATTACGTAGTTGATGCAGAGTCTGGTTTTAATCCATAAAGGGCATAAATCACCTAACATTGCTAAATTGTTTGGAACAACATGCTTTAAAACATCAGGTATGATGTTGTATCGATCAGGTAGTGTAAGGGTTACGCCCACTTCCCAGTGACAGACCAAACTCCCCGTTTAAAGGGACAGTCTACACCAGAATTGTTATTGTTTTAAAAGATAGATAATCCCTTTATTATTATTAGTGTGAAGGAAACTGACTGCTATTATTTAACACAGTCAAAAAAGTGTGTTTTTTTTTAAATCTTCACTACTGTTACACCACATATGAGTTGCACTGGGGTGAAACTTTGCCCTGGCAGGCAGGCACTTAAACGCACACGTGTGAAGGAAACTGACTGCTATTATTTAACACAGTCAAAAAAGTGTTGTTTTTTTTAAATCTACACTTCTGTTACACCACATATGAGTTGCACTGGGGTGACACTGTGCCCTGGCAGGCAGGCACTTAAACGCACACGTGTGAAGGAAACTGACTGCTATTATTTAACACAGTCAAAAAAGTGTTGTTTTTTTAAATCTACACTACTGTTACACCAGATATGAGTGGTGGCACTGGGCAAGTGGGCACAGTATACGCTGTGAGCCTGACACACACACTGGCAGGCAGGCAACTGCAATTAGATTACAAAGGAAAAAAAAAAAAGCAGACTGATGTTCTAGCCCTAAAAAGGGCTTTTTGGGGTGCTGTCCTTACAGCAGAGATCAGATGAGTCCTTCAGGACTGTAGTGGACACTGAATACACTAGCCTAGCTATAGATTTCCCTACTAAATCAGCAGCAGCTACACTGTCTCTCCTCTCACTAACAATGCAGCTTCTGAATGAATCTAAAATGGATGCTGTCCAGGAAGTAGGAGGGTCTGGGAGGGAGGGTCTGCTGCTGATTGGCTGGAATGTGCCTGCTGACTGAGAGGTACAGGGTCAAAGTATTACTCAATGATGACGAATAGGGGGCGGATCGAACATCGCAAATGTTCGCCCGCTGCGGCGAACTCGAACATGCTATGTTCGCCAGGAACTATTCGCCGGCGAACAATTCGCGATATCACTACTGATATGGTCTAGCAAGTATTTGCAGGAAACTCAACTTACACTTTCTCACACCATTTATTACGGCCAGCTGGAAATGGGGGGCTGATTACTTATAAATTAGCTCCTAATAAATATTGCTATACTGCACAGAAAATGAGGGCTAAAACAAACTTCTGGCAATGTACTGTTTAGTTTGCCGTTTGGGTTTTGTTGTAAAAAAAATTCTGAGTTCTCATCTATTTTGCCATACACGGCAAGCCACACTAACTTCTCGCAAAGACAGTCTGCACAATCAGACAGACATGGAGGGCTGATAATTGATGAGGGAACTCTTTTGCAAATATCATCGTACACTCTGCCCTGACGTTGTTGGTAAAAGGAAACTATTACTGTACTATACTGATTTGAATTGTGTTCAGTTTATATTTTATGCAGTTTGTGAGTTCCCCTTTACAGATAATTAAGCATTATAGCAATTAGAACAATTTATTAGAAACATTATATATTATAATGAAACTGTGCCACATCTACTATGTGATGAACGGTTTCAATACAAAAAAACACTGACCTTCCCTGAGCGGCTTGCGGCCGGAGCTGCAGAGGGGAAGACAGCATGATATAACTCCTAAAAGTTCAGAAATTAATTCACAAATAGCATGACTTATCTTTCACATATAGATATATATCTCTGCTTTAACCCATAGATAATGGCATCGCTATACCAGCATATCCCAATCTCCATAAAATAACTAAAGTCATAGTTAAATAACACAATCTATGTGACTGGGGATATCATGTCATGGTTATAAGCTTGGCGAACCATGCTCTTTCTTTTCCCATATACATACAAAATTATTTTACCATAAGATATTTGTGTACATAAGGTGGTAAATGTTTCATAATATTAAATGCTGACCCAATGTAGATTTTTGTGTTCATTTATATTATTAGATTTATATACGGCTAGATTACGAGTTTTTCATTTTGAGCTGTGCGGTGCTAACAAGCAGTTTATGCTCACCGCTCACTTACAGACAGCACTGGTATTACGAGTTTTTACAACCTAGACAAAAAGTGAGCGTTGAGCAAAATTCTGCTCCTTACCGCACTCCAATACCAGCACTGCTTATGTTAGCGGTGAGCTGGTGTAATGTGCTCGTGCACGATTTCCCCATAGGAATCAACGGGGAGAGCCGGCTGAAAAAAAGTCTAACATCTGCCAAAAAACAGCGTAAAGCTCCTAAATGCAGCCCCATTGATTCCTATGGGGAAATACATTTTATGTCTACACCTAACACCCTAACATGAACCCTGAGTCTAAACACCCCTAATCTTACACTTATTAACCCCTAATCTGCCGCCCCCGACATCGCCGCAACCTACACTATATTATTAACCCCTAATCTGCCGCTCTGGACACCGCCGCCACCTACATTATACTTATGAACCCCTAATCTGCTGCACCCAACATTGCCAACACCTACATTATATTTATTAACCCCTAATCTGCCGCCCCCAACGTCGCTGCCACTATATTAAACTTATTAACCCCTAAACCTAAATCTAACCCTAAACCTAACACCCCCTAACTTAAATATAATTAAAAGAAATCTAAATAAAATTACTATCATTAACTAAATTATTCCTATTTAAAACGAAATACTTACCTGTAAAATAAACCCTAAGCTAGCTGCAATAAAACTAATAGTTACATTGTAGCTAGCTTATGGTTTATTTTTATTTTACAGGCAAGTTTGTATTTATTTTATTTTAACTAGGTGGAATAGTAACTAAATAGTTAATAACTATTTACTAACTACCTAGCTAAAATAAATACACATTTACCTGTAAAATAAAACCTAAGTTACAATTACACCTAACACTACACTATAATTAAATTAATTCCATAAATTAAATACAATTAAATAAAATTATCTAAAGTACAAAAAAACCCCCACTAAATTACAGAAAATAATAAACAAATTACAAGATTTTTAAACTAATTACACCTAAACTAATGCCCCTAACAAAATAAAAAAGCCCCACAAAATAAAAAGAAGTCCTACCCTACACTAAATTACAAATAGCCCTTAAAAGGGCCTTTAGCTGGGCATTGCCCCAAAGTAATCAGCTCTCTTACCTGTAAAAAAAATTACAAATCTCCCTGCAACATTAAAACCCACCACCAACACAACCAACCCTACTCTAAAGTACGAAGCCGGGAGAAGTCTGGAGGACCACTTTGCCCGGCTTGGATGAAGACTTCTCCCGGCTTCGTGGAGGACTTCGGCCCAGTTGGGTGAAGACTTCTCCCGGTAAGGTGATCTTCAAGGGGTTAGTGTTAGGTTTTTTTAAGGGGGTATTGGGTGGGTTTTAGAGTAGGGTTGGTTGTGTGGGTGGTGGGTTTTAATGTTGGGGGGGATTTGTAATTTTTTTTACAGGTAAGAAAGCTGATTACTTTGGGGCAATGCCCCGCAAAAGGTCCTTTTATATATATTATTTTTATTTAAGTTTATCATAAAACTTTAACAATAAGACAAAAAAGAAAAACATTACAAAGTTCCTACACAAGAGTAGGTAATTGTTACAATATGATGCAAAACATATTACTTAAAGTCTTTCTGGATTGTCCCGTGCTTAAAATTCTCTTCACAGTATCGCTGTGGTAGTGGTAGGCTCATGGAATCTAGGATGATGCATGTGGCATAAAAGCCTTCCAACTGTCGGTTAAGGGAGGACTCCAGAAAGCTAATTCCTTCTATTTCTAGTATGAATTCTAAATCTTATCAATTGTCTTACAGAAATTAAACTGAGATTAAAAAGAGGGAAAAGAGAAAGAAAAGAGAAAGAAGATAAGAAATAAGAAGAGAATAAGAGCATAGGTCAGTCAAAAAAGTTTGAGAATGTTTTCCTCATTAATCCTACATGTTTACTCGTGGGCTTGCTTGAATAACTTATTTTCTATACCTAAATGGTTCCCACAGAAACATCATCTACTGGTGTAATGAAAGCTGATCTAGTTTGAGGTAATAGAATCTTTCTAATAGCAAGTTTCTGTTGACTAATTCTATCCATTCTAGTGTGGTAGGCACTACTGCCGTTTTCCATTTTCTTGGTATGATCTGGTTGGCTGCATTTAGCAAGATGTGGTATAAATGTAGTCTTATTTTACATGTGATTGCTGGCGGTTGTCTCAGCATTATAATTTCTGGGCTAGGTGTTAATTGAGTATTTAATATTTTGTTGATATTTGAGAAAATATCAGACCAATAAGGTTTAATATGATCGCAGCTCCACCAAATATGGGATAAATGACCTTCCTCCGGACATCCCCTCCAGCAGGAACCTGAGGCTTGTGAATATATATATTTGATTCTGGCTGGTGTTAGATACCACCGCATCATTAATTTAATATTGGTTTCTTTTGCCTGGGCGGAATGACCGGAGTGTAGAAGGGTAGAAAATCTGTGTAGCCATGTTTTTGCTGGGGTAGTTTGTTGCAACTCGTTATCCCATCTTTTAGTGTATGTAGGGAGTCCCTGAAAGGTGTGTGTTAAGATAATCTTATATATTTTGGAGATGACTCCTTTTATCTCGTCCTTAGTTATACACATTTGTTCAAATACTGTAGGAGATCTGGTTAGATCTTTTCTATATTTATGTGACATTATGTAGTGCCTCGTCTGGTGTATGTGGAGCCATGAAGATAGGAACGGGTGTTCTATTAAGTCAAGTTGGGACTTATCTTTGATAAATTTAGCCGCATCTGTGATAGTATACATGGGTATGAGTGTTTTTGGAAGCTTGAGAGAGTTATGATCTGTGATTTTACCAGGTTTGAATTCCGGATTGTTTAATAGTCTTGTAAGGGGTGAGTATCTAGAGGAAATTTTATTTGGTACCCTACAAATATGTCTCCAATCAGCCCAAGTCTCATTGGAGATTGAAGATGTTGAGATAGTGTATCTATTAAAGTATGCAGGGTTCCAGCTCGCAGTGTTTAGGTCGTGGTTAAAGGAAAGGTCAGTTTCTATTTTCACCCAACTTTTATAGTTAGATGCGTCAAATCGGAACCACTCCTGAATTCTCTGCAAAGATATGGCAAGTTTATAAGATGGGAGATGTGGAACGCCTAAGCTTCCTTCTGTTGGGTGTTTAAAGAGAGTATTGCGGTTAATTTGCGGAGGCCTACGTCTCCAAATATACTCATTTATTATCCTTTGCATGTGAGCTAGGTCTTTTTGTATGTTTGGAATAGGGACTGTCTGTAGAATGTATAACACTTTTGGAAGCAAGATCATTTTTGTTGCTTGTATTCTACCTGTCCACGATATATTTTTAGGAAGCCAATGAGATGTTAGAGTTAAAAGTTCTGTGATTAGGTTTCCGTAATTGTATTTACGTAGGTCTGATATATCTGGGGTAATGTGAATACCAAGGTATTTTAGATATTTTGTCTGTTGTTTTAAGGGGCATGTAGATTTAAGATTGGTAAGGGTGT
This sequence comes from Bombina bombina, assembly GCF_027579735.1. Lineage (NCBI taxonomy): Eukaryota > Metazoa > Chordata > Amphibia > Anura > Bombinatoridae > Bombina > Bombina bombina. The sequence continues at coordinate 454,816,176 of NC_069501.1, read as the reverse complement.
GAGAAGGTAAGTTTATAGGGAGATATTCTGATTTGGTCATGTTTACCAAAAAATTTGATACTGTCCCAAATTTTGTCAGTTCATTAGTCACTTGTTGGAGGGATGTTTTGGGGTTTGTGAGTGTCAGGAGAATGTCGTCTGCGAATATGGCTAGTTTATGTGTCTGATTGGCAATAGAAATTCCTTGAATTTGGTTATTCAGTCGTATTTTGATAGCTAGGGGTTCTAGGGATAAAACAAAAAGAAGTGGTGAAAGTGGGCAGCCTTGTCTGGATCCGTTTCGGATTTCAAAAGGTTCCGAAAGGGTTCCATTAATTCTGACCTGAGCTGTGGGGTTGGAATATAGAGCAAAGATTTTTTGAATGAAGGCACAAAAGGTCCTTTTAAGGGCTATTTGTAATTTAGTGTAGGGTAGGGCTTTTTTATTTTGGGGGGCTTTTTTATTTTGTTAGCGGGATTAGATTAGATTAGGTGTAATTAGTTTAAAAATCTTGTCATTTGTTTATTATTTTCTGTAATTTAGTGTTTGTTTTTTTTGTACTTTAGATAATTTTATATAATTTTATTTAATTGTATTTAATTTAGGGAATTAATTTAATTATAGTGTAGTGTTAGGTGTAATTGTAACTTAGGTTAGGTTTTATTTTACAGGTAACTTTGTATTTATTTTAGCTAGGTAGTTATTAAATAGTTAATAACTATTTAGTAACTATTCTACCTAGTTAAAATAAATACAAACTTGCCTGTAAAATAAAAATAAACCCTAAGCTAGATACAATGTCACTATTAGTTATTGTGTAGCTAGCTTAGGTTTTATTTTACAAGTAAGTATTTAGTTTTAAATAGGAATAATTTAGTTAATGATAGTAATTTTATTTAGATTTATTTCAATTATATTTAAGTTAGGGGGGGTTAGGGTTAGACTTAGATTTAGGGGTTAATAACTTTAGAATAGTGGCAGCGACATTGGGGGAGGCAGATTAGGGGTTAATAAATGTAGGTAGGTGGCGGCGATGTTAGGGACGGCAGATTAGGGGTTAATAATATTTAACAAATGTTTGCAAGGTGGGAGTGTGGCAGTTTAGGGGTTAATATATTTATTATAGTGGCGGCGATGTCCGGTTCGGCAGATTAGGGGTTAAAAATGTTATTTTAGTGTTTGCGATGTGAGAGGGCCTCGGTTTTGGGGTTAATAGGTAGTTTATGGGTATTAGTGTACTTTTTAGCACTTTAGTTAAGAGTTTTATGCTATGGCAGACTCGTAATACCGGCGCTATGCAAGTCCCATTGAAAAAATAGGATACGCAATTGACGTAAGTGGATTTGCGGTATTTCCAAGTCTGGCCAAAAAAGTGAGCGGTACACCTGTACCGTCAAGACTCGTAATACCAGTGGGCGTTACAAAGCAGCGTTGGGACCGGCCAACGCTGCTTTTTAAGCCTAATGCAAGACTCGTAATCTAGCCGATAGTCTTTTAGTTATTTTTCATAAACTTTATGTAATACAACCCCAATACTATTGTGTTTTTATTTAGGACCCAAAAGAGGTCTTTACAGCAACAGCTGGGGTATATAAAGAGGTTCACTGAATAAAGCTCATAAAACTAATTAATGGATCTTAATTGCACCATTGATAAAAGAACATTTTTCTTTTCTATGTTCTCATTTTAAAGTATTACAGGGCACCATTTTAACAACCAATGCTAAGTTCTTAGATTCATAATTGTTTAGAAATATAACATAATGTGTGAGCATTGTACATAGATAATTATTAAAACTTTTATTCACTAACTAAGATGTGCACCATATATATTTCGATTTTGATGGTAAATCTTATTTTACTTCAATAAAGCTCTTTTGAAAAAAAAAAAAAAATACTGCAGTAGACGAATATTCAGAAAACTAATTTTTCCAAATATTCATTCCAAAATATTCACATAATCATTCACATAGTCTACTGAAAATTAAGCCATTTTACAGTAAAATAATGTCGAATAAATTATCAGTATATGTTGCAATGTTATTTTATTTTCATTAATTAACTAATTTAAGTGGAATTCGATTTTGAGTTGTATTTCTCTTTATTAGCTGTGACAAATCAATACAGTAGCTATTGGGACAGTGGATTTAAATTCTAGTATATTTTATTGCTTATTTTGCAATAATTTACACTTTTACATTTTATGTAAGATTGAATTGTTCTCACAAAGAAAGATGAATTTAATTTTATGGACCACTTCCAGGAACCTATGTACCTATTATAAAGGCTTTCTTATCTATATTCAAAGGTCGTAATATATCAATACAACTCAATTCTTATTTCCCTGCAATAGCCTGTTGCTTCTATTTTCAGCCCAATATACAGATGTGAGCAACAAGATCAGAAAAAGTGTCACAGATCTTATGCAGCAACACTTTCCTGAAATACTATCAGCTTTTTCATTGCAAGCTTTATTTCCATTTGGCTCTGAATTTTTTAAGATTTTCTACACATTGCAAGATTAACTGATGTCAACTGTACAATGAATCATTTATAAAAAGTAAAAACAATGGACATAACCATACATATTTAAAGGGACACTCAAGTCAAAATTAAACTTTCATTATTCAGATAGAGCACACAATTTTAAACAGCCTTCCAGTTCACTTCCATTATCTAATTTGTGATTGGCTGATGGTTGTCACATGATGCAGTGGGAGGGAAAAAAGAACTAAGTTTAAAATTTGTCAGCAGCAAATCTACTACTCATTTAAAATGAAACTAAGCCCTTTTGCATTGTTTTTTTTTTATTATGCATTCACTAATTATGCTATTCTCCTTTGTTTAGTGGTCATTTAAAGGTCATATGAAAATTATTTTATTTTGTCTTTTTTTGCATTATTTTTAAACAACTCCTGGGCTTTATGTTTGAGTTACTCACTCACACAAATCATACCTTGTTTTTCAGCACAGCAAAAACTTTTAGTAAGTTTCTTGTAATGCCCAAATATGGGGAAAAAAGCCGCCATGGTAAATTAAAAAACAAATGTTTGTGTAATTTCCTATATTATGCAATATATGTATAAGTAACTTACTAACAATTGTTTGGCACTTCCATATGGGGAAAATACTGTCCCCACTCTTCCTCCTACTGCATTTGTGTGAAAAAAATACCACATCCATATTTTTGTCGATTGACAGGTTTTTTTTGATCTGTGGAAGATGGAAATAAGTAAAAAAGCATAGAAAAATACTCATTTAAAGAATTACTTTCTGTTATAATTTTTAAGCTAAACAACTAACATATTAAAGTTAATAAACATTAATTAAAACCTACTGACCTATATTTTCTCCAAAACAAAGTTTCATAACGTTCTAAAAGTTATATCTTTTGTTCGCCGATGATGTCACGTTATCCTGCCCACTATTTTCAGCACTGTGTGTTCAAAATACTTAAACCAATAACTTTGGCCTAAATTTGGAGTTTGGCGTTAGCCGTGAAAACCAGCGTTAGAGGATCCTAACGCTGGTTTTAGGCTACCGCCGGTATTTGGAGTCACTCAAAATAGGGTCTAACGCTCACTTTTCATCCGCGACTTTTCCATACCGCAGATCCCCTTACGTAAATTGCATATCCTATCTTTTCAATGGGATCTTTCTAACTCCGGTATTTTGAGTCGTTTCTGAAGTGAGCGTTAGACATCTAACGACAAAACTCCAGCCGCAGGAAAAAAGTCAGTAGTTAAGAGCTTTCTGGGCTAACGCCGGTTTATAAAGCTCTTAACTACTGTACTCTAAAGTACACTAACACCCATAAACTACCTATGTACCCCTAAACCGAGGTCCCCCACATCGCCGACACTCGAATACATTTTTTTAACCCCTAATCTGCCGACCGCCACCTACGTTATCCTTATGTACCCCTAATCTGCTGCCCCTAACACCGCCGACCCCTGTATTATATTTATTAACCCCTAATCTGTCCCCCACAATGTCGCCTCCACCTACCTACACTTATTAACCCCTAATCTGCCGACCGCAAAGCGCCGCCACCTACGTTATCCTTATGTACCCCTAATCTGCTGCCCCTAACACCGCCGACCCCTATATTATATTTATTAACCCCTAATCTGCCCCCCACAACGTCACAGCCAGCTACCTACAATAATTAACCCCTAATCTGCCGACCGCAAAGCGCCGCCACCTACGTTATCCTTATGTACCCCTAATCTGCTGCCCCTAACACCGCCGACCCCTGTATTATATTTATTAACCCCTAATCTGCCCCCCACAACGTCGCCTACACTTATTAACCCCTAATCTGCTGACCGGAGCTCACCGCTATTCTAATAAATGTATTAACCCCTAAAGCTAAGTCTAACCCTAACACTAACACCCCCCTAAGTTAAATATAATTTACATCTAACGAAATTAATTAACTCTTATTAAATAAATTATTCCTATTTAAAGATAAATACTTACCTTTAAAATAAATCCTAATATAGCTACAATATAAATTATAATTATATTATAGCTATTTTAGGATTTATATTTATTTTACAGGTAACTTTGTATTTATTTTAACCAGGTACAATAGCTATTAAATAGTAAAGAACTATTTAATAGCTAAAATAGTTAAAATAATTACAAATTTACCTGTAAAATAAATCCTAACCTAAGTTACAATTAAACCTAACACTACACTATCAATAAATTAATTAAATAAACTACCTACAATTACCTACAATTAACCTAACACTACACTATCAATAAATTAATTAAATACAATTCCTACAAATAAATACAAATTAAATAAACTAGCTAAAGTACAAAAAATAAAAAAGAACTAAGTTACAAAAAATAAAAAAATATTTACAAACATAAGAAAAATATTACAACAATTTTAAACTAATTACACCTACTCTAAGCCCCCTAATAAAATAACAAAGACCCCCAAAATAAAAAAATTCCCTACCCTATTCTAAATTACAAAAGTTCAAAGCTCTTTTACCTTACCAGCCCTGGACAGGGCCCTTTGCGGGGCATGCCCCAAAGAATTCAGCTCTTTTGCCTGTAAAAAAAAACATACAATACCCCCCCCAACATTACAACCCACCACCCACATACCCCTAATCTAACCCAAACCCCCCTTAAATAAACCTAACACTAAGCCCCTGAAGATCTTCCTACCTTATCTTCACCCTGCCAGGTTCACCGATCCGTCCTGAAGAGCTCCTCCGATGTCCTGATCCAAGCCCAAGCGGGGGGCTGAAGAGGTCCATGATCCGGCTGAAGTCTTCATCCAAGCGGGAGCTGAAGAGGTCCATGATCCGGCTGAAGTCTTCATCCAAGCGGGAGCTGAAGAGGTCCATGATCCGGATGAAGTCTTCTATCAACGGCATCTTCAATCTTCTTTCTTCCGGATCCATCTTGCAGACCTATGACGCGGAACATCCTCTTCTCCCGACGCCTACTAGCCGTATGACGGTTCCTTTAAGGGACGTCATCCAAGATGGCGTCCCTTGAATTCCGAATGGCTGATAGGATTCGATCAGCCAATCGGAATTAAGGTAGGAATATTCTGATTGGCTGATGGAATCAGCCAATCAGAATCAAGATCAATCCGATTGGCTGATCCAATTAGCCAATCAGATTGAGCTCGCATTCTATTGGCTGATCAGAACAGCCAATAGCATTCTGAACTGGGACTCTCTAAATGTCATGGATAGGGTCGCCCTTCTCACATTCTCTAAGCTTTGCAGAATTATTTCTGGCAGGCCTTCCCTACTCAAGTCCATATTTTTGTCGATTGACAGGTTTTTTTTGATCTGTGGAAGATGGAAATAAGTAAAAAAGCATAGAAAAATACTCATTTAAAGAATTACTTTCTGTTATAATTTTTAAGCTAAACAACTAACATATTAAAGTTAATAAACATTAATTAAAACCTACTGACCTATATTTTCTCCAAAACAAAGTTTCATAACGTTCTAAAAGTTATATCTTTTGTTCGCCGATGATGTCACGTTATCCTGCCCACTATTTTCAGCACTGTGTGTTCAAAATACTTAAACCAATAACTTTGGCCTAAATTTGGAGTTTGGCGTTAGCCGTGAAAACCAGCGTTAGAGGATCCTAACGCTGGTTTTAGGCTACCGCCGGTATTTGGAGTCACTCAAAATAGGGTCTAACGCTCACTTTTCATCCGCGACTTTTCCATACCGCAGATCCCCTTACGTAAATTGCATATCCTATCTTTTCAATGGGATCTTTCTAACTCCGGTATTTTGAGTCGTTTCTGAAGTGAGCGTTAGACATCTAACGACAAAACTCCAGCCGCAGGAAAAAAGTCAGTAGTTAAGAGCTTTCTGGGCTAACGCCGGTTTATAAAGCTCTTAACTACTGTACTCTAAAGTACACTAACACCCATAAACTACCTATGTACCCCTAAACCGAGTACCCCCACATCGCCGACACTCGAATACATTTTTTTAACCCCTAATCTGCCGACCGCCACCTACGTTATCCTTATGTACCCCTAATCTGCTGCCCCTAACACCGCCGACCCCTGTATTATATTTATTAACCCCTAATCTGCCCCCCACAATGTCGCCTCCACCTACCTACACTTATTAACCCCTAATCTGCCGACCGCAAAGCGCCGCCACCTACGTTATCCTTATGTACCCCTAATCTGCTGCCCCTAACACCGCCGACCCCTATATTATATTTATTAACCCCTAATCTGCCCCCCACAACGTCACAGCCAGCTACCTACAATAATTAACCCCTAATCTGCCGACCGCAAAGCGCCGCCACCTACGTTATCCTTATGTACCCCTAATCTGCTGCCCCTAACACCGCCGACCCCTGTATTATATTTATTAACCCCTAATCTGCCCCCCACAACGTCGCCTACACTTATTAACCCCTAATCTGCTGACCGGAGCTCACCGCTATTCTAATAAATGTATTAACCCCTAAAGCTAAGTCTAACCCTAACACTAACACCCCCCTAAGTTAAATATAATTTACATCTAACGAAATTAATTAACTCTTATTAAATAAATTATTCCTATTTAAAGATAAATACTTACCTTTAAAATAAATCCTAATATAGCTACAATATAAATTATAATTATATTATAGCTATTTTAGGATTTATATTTATTTTACAGGTAACTTTGTATTTATTTTAACCAGGTACAATAGCTATTAAATAGTTAAGAACTATTTAATAGCTAAAATAGTTAAAATAATTACAAATTTACCTGTAAAATAAATCCTAACCTAAGTTACAATTAAACCTAACACTACACTATCAATAAATTAATTAAATAAACTACCTACAATTACCTACAATTAACCTAACACTACACTATCAATAAATAAATTAAATACAATTCATACAAATAAATACAATTAAATAAACTAGCTAAAGTACAAAAAATAAAAAAGAACTAAGTTACAAAAAATAAAAAAATATTTACAAACATAAGAAAAATATTACAACAATTTTAAACTAATTACACCTACTCTAAGCCCCCTAATAAAATAACAAAGACCCCCAAAATAAAAAAATTCCCTACCCTATTCTAAATTACAAAAGTTCAAAGCTCTTTTACCTTACCAGCCCTGAACAGGGCCCTTTGCGGGGCATACCCCAAAGATTTCAGCTCTTTTGCCTGTAAAAAAAAACATACAATACCCCCCCCAACATTACAACCCACCACCCACATACCCCTAATCTAACCCAAACCCCCCTTAAATAAACCTAACACTAAGCCCCTGAAGATCTTCCTACCTTATCTTCACCCTGCCAGGTTCACCGATCCGTCCTGAAGAGCTCCTCCGATGTCCTGATCCAAGCCCAAGCGGGGGGCTGAAGAGGTCCATGATCCGGCTGAAGTCTTCATCCAAGCGGGAGCTGAAGAGGTCCATGATCCGGCTGAAGTCTTCATCCAAGCGGGAGCTGAAGAGGTCCATGATCCGGATGAAGTCTTCTATCAACGGCATCTTCAATCTTCTTTCTTCCGGATCCATCTTGCAGACCTATGACGCGGAACATCCTCTTCTCCCGACGCCTACTAGCCGTATGACGGTTCCTTTAAGGGACGTCATCCAAGATGGCGTCCCTTGAATTCCGATTGGCTTATAGGATTCGATCAGCCAATCGGAATTAAGGTAGGAATATTCTGATTGGCTGATGGAATCAGCCAATCAGAATCAAGATCAATCCGATTGGCTGATCCAATTAGCCAATCAGATTGAGCTCGCATTCTATTGGCTGATCGGAACAGCCAATAGAATGCGAGCTCAATCTGATTGGCTGATTGGATCAGCCAATCGGATTGAACTTGATTCTGATTGGCTGATTCCATCAGCCAATCAGAATATTCCTACCTTAATTCCGATTGGCTGATAGAATCCTATCAGCCAATCGGAATTCGAGGGACGCCATCTTGGATGACGTCCCTTAAAGGAACCGTCATTCGGCTAGTAGGCCTCGGGAGAAGAGGACGTTCCGCGTCGGAGGTCTGCAAGATGGATCCGGAAGAAAGAAGATTGAAGATGCCATTGATAGAAGACTTCATCCGGATCATGGACCTCTTCAGCTCCCGCTTGGATGAAGACTTTAGCCGGATCATGGACCTCTTCAGCTCCCGCTTGGATAAAGACTTCAGCCGGATCATGGACCTCTTCAGCACCCCGCTTGGGCTTGGATCAGGACATCGGAGGAGCTCTTCAGGACGGATCGGTGAACCTGGCAGGGTGAAGATAAGGTAGGAAGATCTTCAGGGGCTTAGTGTTAGGTTTATTTAAGGGGGGTTTGGGTTAGATTAGGGGTATGTGGGTGGTGGGTTGTAATGTTGGGGGGGGTATTGTATGTTTTTTTTTACAGGCAAAAGAGCTGAATTCTTTGGGGCATGCCCCGCAAAGGGCCCTGTCCAGGGCTGGTAAGGTAAAAGAGCTTTGAACTTTTGTAATTTAGAATAGGGTAGGGCATTTTTTTATTTTGGGGGTCTTTGTTATTTTATTAGGGGGCTTAGAGTAGGTGTAATTAGTTTAAAATTGTTGTAATATTTTTCTTATGTTTGTAAATATTTTTTTATTTTTTGTAACTTAGTTCTTTTTTATTTTTTTACTTTAGCTAGTTTATTTAATTTGTATTTATTTGTAGGAATTGTATTTAATTAATTTATTGATAGTGTAGTGTTAGGTTAATTGTAGGTAATTGTAGGTAGTTTATTTTTTTTTAATATTAACTTTTTATTGAGGATAAACGAGGTGAAATACATGTTACAAACATTGCAATTTCAAGTGTACCAATCATTAAGGTTTACAGCAAAATGTACAGAAAGATTACACAATTAGCAATTTATCATTGGTGAGGACAATAGATTCCATTATATCATGTGTCAGTACTTAGCAAGGGATTGTCTCACTTAGCATACAATTTTCTGTGTTCTTAGTGACTGAGCTTCATTGGTGGTTATAATATACCTCCTCCTCATTTAACTTTATAAATAATAACAAACAGAATCTTTTAGTATGAGTCTACTGTTGACAATAGTATGTCTTTTAGTGACACCGTTGTGGTCACCCCTCCGGCCCCGATGATGGTGGGAAAAAAAAAAACAAAACAAAAAAAAAAACAGGAAAGTACCTTGGTATGTCTTAGTCCCTCCCTCCCCTTCCATCGCCTATTTGTTGGTACAGAAATCCCCATTCACCCCTCAGGGAGGCTGTTAGCATGAGTTCAGTATGAGCAAAGGGGGTCAAGATCCGCCTCTGGTTGTCAATACTCAGTGTAACTATATAAACCCGCCATTTGTTCAAAAAGTGTTTTAGGCGCTTGTTAGTGTCCATCTTAGCGTCTATTTGTTCTATGAGAAGCTGCCTAAAGAGGCTGTGTCTAAACGTCACAAAGGAGGGCGCTGTTTTGTCAGTCCAGACCTTCAGTATAACTTTCCTTGCAACTAGTATTACTGTCGTTAGTAAGGGATTCATTTTGGGGTTCTGCTCTCCCCAATTCAAAAAGCATACCTGTTCTATTCCAATTTCGACTCTTGTCAACAAGGTCTTGTTGATCCAGTAAGCAATGCGTCCCCAAAACTGTCCAATCCTCGGACACATAAGAAAATAGTCAAGGAAATCAGGGTCCGTTAGTCTACATTTGTTACACTCATTCACTACCATAGGATTCCATTTAGATGTCCTTCGGGGAGTCAGGTAATCCCTGTGTAGCATTCTGAACTGGGACTCTCTAAATGTCATGGATAGGGTCGCCCTTCTCACATTCTCTAAGCTTTGCAGAATTATTTCTGGCAGGCCTTCCCTACTCAAGTCCGTGCTCCACCTATCCACTAGTGTTCCCAAATTTTTTGTCTCAATCTTGCCAAGTAATGTTTTGTATATTCCTGAAAGTGTGAATTTACCTAACTTAAATGATACCATAGAAGGGTTAAGTGCGTGTGGTTCCCAAAAATGTGAGTCAGTTTTAATCAGTTGGTCTATGTAGTGTCTCATTTGTAAGTAAGCATAAAAATGCCTCCTGGGTAGTCCATACTGGCGCTGCAGGTCAGTGAATGTTTTGACTCCCTTCGTAGAGGGATCCAGAGCATCTCCCACCAAGCGTAAGCCCGCACCTTCCCATATGATGAAGGGGGAGGTATCGACTCCCGGGGGGAAGTCACTGTTGTATCTTAGCGGTATCATCCTGGATGACACACAAGTGTGTCCTAGATGACGGAGCGTCAACCTCCACGCCCTTAGTATGTCTCTATATAGAAAGTTTCCTCGAATCCCTGCAGGGATATCACCAAAGTGAGCAAAGGGCAGGAAAGCTAAACTATAGTCCCCTAGTGTCGAGCCCTCCAGGTCACTCGTGCAGAAGTGCTCTGTGTTAAGCTGCCAGTCCAGTACCAAGCGGCTTAATGCCGCCCAGTTATATAGCCGCAGGTCGGGCAGACCCAATCCTCCCTGAGAGGGAGGCGCATATAATTTATTAAGGGCTATCCGCGGTTTGCCCCCCTTCCATAAGAAGCCTATTATAGCTCGCGTGTATGATGCCAGGTCTTTCTTTGATATTAATAGGGGTAGCATCAATAATGGATACAAAATTCGTGGTAGAATCACCATCTTTATTAGGCTGACTCGCCCCGAGAGAGACACAGGAAGCTTTCTCCAACCCTCCAAGGTTTGCCCGACCTCTCTACTCACCCGTGTGATATTGGCTTTGTATAAAGTGTCCACATCCGTGGACAATCGAATCCCTAAATAAGTCAAGGTGGGGGCAGCTTCTCGGAATGGAAAAGTATTCGGTTTGGTGCGGTGTCTACGGAGCCACAAGATCTCCGACTTGGTTTCGTTCACCTTGTAACCCGAGAAGGACCCAAAGGCCTCGATGGTCGCCAAGATTTTGGGGATATACTTTGCCGGGTGTTCTACAAATAGGAGCATATCGTCCGCGTACAGCGCCAGGTGTAACCTGGCGTTCCCTACGACGATGCCCGGGTATATTTTACGCAGCTTAATTGCTAAGGGCTCCAGGGCCAGGTTGAAGAGAAGGGGGGAGAGGGGACACCCCTGACGAGTTCCCCTCTGTAGGGTGATACATGGAGAGAATAAGCCATTGGCCATAACATGAATCCAGGGGGCTGTGTATATGTTACTGATATAAGCCAGGAAGGCACCCTCGAAACCAAAACGTCTCATGGCGTCAAATAAATGACTCCAGACCACTCTGTCGAAGGCCTTCTCCGCATCCAAGGATAGCAGGAAGGCCTCCGACTCAGTCTGTGTTCCTGCGGTGTTTGACTCACTGGAAAAGTGTGCCATAGCATGCAGCACCCGTCTCACATTAGTCACTGAGGTTCTATTACACATGAACCCCGTCTGATCAGGGTGAATGATATCAGTTAATATTAGTTTTAGTCTGTCGGACAGGATTTTCATGAGCACCTTGTAGTCCGAGTTGAGAAGAGATATCGGACGGTATGACTCGGGCAATTCGGGATCCTTCCCTGGCTTTGGAATCAGCGATACATGTGCCATAGTGAAGGTCTTGGGAGGGAGGATCAGGTCCTTATAATATATATTGTATAATTTAGTGAGGGTGGGGGTAACCTGTGCTTTCAATAATTTGTAGAATTCAATCGGCAGCCCATCAGGGCCTGCCGCTTTGCCATTAGACATGGAGGAGATCGTCCTCGTAACCTCCTCTGGGGTGATGGAGGCGTTCAAAACCGCCAATTGTTCCGCACTGATCTGTGGTAGGTCAAGGTCTTTCCAGAATGCAGAGATTGTCTCTTCAGGGGGCAAACCCTGAGTGGCATATAGTGTGGAGTAATACTCCGCCAAGGCCTTCACAATCGATTCTGGGGTTTTGTGGGTGAGATTATGGTATTTAAGGGCAGCAATCGGCTTACGTGCCTCGTGATGTTTTGTCAGCGAGGCGAGCAGTTTGCCCGACCTATCTCCCCCTCTGTAGTATCTAGCACTGTATTTAAGGATTTGCGTGACCGCCTGGTGGTGAAGAAAGACATCTAACTCACCCTTACTGGCGAGATATTTGTCCCGTGACACAGGGTTCGGGTCACGACAGTATTCTTGGTAAGAATCTGTCAGGGTCTCTTGTAATTTCTGCAGTTTAGCTTGCAGCTTCCGTCGTAACGTGGCTACATAGGATATGATATCCCCAGTGAGCACCGCTTTAGCAGTGTTCCAAAATAGCTCCGGAGTGCTCGCATGTGCTTGATTATCAGTATAATAATCGTTCCATGCGTGAGTCAGATGTTTTACAAAGGCGTCCGAAGTATACAGATAGCCAGGAAATTTTAGCGTATTCTTATTAGAGATGAAGGGGCCTATAGAAATCTCTAACTCCACAGGGGCATGATCCGAGATCACCACATTGTGGATCTTTGTCTTGGTTACGCTTGGGATAAGGTTGGGGGATAACAGGAAAAGGTTGATGCGTGAGAGTGTTGGTGTTGCCCTAGATATGCATGTGTAATCTCTGCTTTCGGAGTTTCGCAGTCTCCAAATATCAACCAGATACAGAGAATCAGAGAGTCTAGTGAACACTTTCTTTTCGAAGGCTCCTTTGCTCTTTGGCCTAGGCCCAGTCCCAGAGCATTCTGCATCCTGCATCCTATCACATATGGGATTAGGAGCCAGGTTAAAGTCCCCTCCCAGTATTATGTCTGTCCCCAAATACGGTGTCAGTGTTTGAATGAGTGTGGTCCAAAAAGCTATGGATTTGCAGTTTGGGGCATATATATTACAGATTGTCATCACTTTGTGGTTGATCCTAATTTTCACAATTAAGTACCTCCCTTCCTTATCTTTGTGTGTTGCTAGTACCTCAGCCTTCACCCGTTTCCCAATCAGGATCGCAATCCCTCTGCTTGAGCTAGTGTGCGAAACATATTCTACCGCTCCCACCCAGTCTCTCTTAAGTTTTTCATGTTCCACCTCGGAGAGGTGGGTCTCTTGTAGTAGTGCTATGCCAGCCCCTAAGCGTCTTAAATGTGTCAGGATCATGCTCCTCTTAGTTGGGGAGTTAATCCCCCCTACATTCCATGTAAACAGTCTAACCGTCATTTATGTGTTGATAGTGAGTCTTGGCCACCACCCTCTTTGACAAGGGTGAGTGTAAGAAAGAGAAAAAAAAAAAAAAAGTAAACCCACCTACCATCCCGGCTCGGAGAGATGACCCCATGGCCTGACGGTGTATCAGTTTGGATTGGTGTGACCTCTGCCAGAGAAAAAAGATGTTTGTCAACAGTTAGACATGAACCAATACATTGCATCAATAACAAATATGTGCTTAAAATTAAGCACCCACTAGTTTGAGTAGTACCTTCTATCTTTAAGTTAACCTGTAGTTCTAAGCTACATACCTTTAACTGGTCCGCACCTTTGTGCCAAACCTGTGCCTCACACCTGTGAGGATTGTACTTTGATAGAGTTATAGTTTTAAGCAGCAAACACTTCAACAACTTAAGTAAGTTCATTGCTGGTCCCTGATATGGCAATAATTGGGGGGATTTGTTTTCATCATTTCTGGTTGGGTTATCTAAACTAACGTTCACTGTCTGCTCTGTACCGAAGTGCAGAGTCTTTGTCCCAATATTGCAAAATCTCAGCAACTGTATTGCACCTATAACACTTAGAAACCAACCTAAGAGAAAAAACAGGATATAAACTTTTGGTAGAGTTATGATTATAAGTAAGAAACACTTCAACAACTTGGTGGATTTTATTACTAGTCCCTGATATGGCAATAATTGGGGAGGTTTGTTTTCATCCTTTCTGTTCGGGTCATCTACACTAATGTTCACCATCTGCTCTGTACCTAAGCACAGAGTAATTGTCCCAATATTGCACAAGTTCAACAAGTGTAATGCATTTATAACATTTAGAAACCAATCTATAAAAAAAAGGATATAAACATGAACATATAAAACCGTAACATAATTTCCAACAGCAACGCTGTCTCCTTGGCTGTATGAAAAAATCATTCCATCTGATTTTTAAAGATTTCTATTACCTACACTTGTGATAGTAATAGACCTAAAGTATATAGTGCTCATTGTGTCTCATCCTGGGTCTGAGCGTGAGGATCTGGGTGAACCTGCAGCTGATCTATCTTGCTCCCTACCCAGAAATTCAGTGACCTCCCTTGGTGTGTCAAAAAACTTTGGGCCTGAGGGGGTTAGGAGTTTTAGTTTGGCGGGGTACAGAAGGTATACTTTCCTGCCTTCCCCATTGAGCCTAGAGCACAGGGGAGAAAATTCTTTACGTTTCCTCATAAGTTCAGAGGAGTAATCCTGAAAAATGAGCATCTTTGAGTCTTCGTACATAATTGGGGATGTTTTCCTATAGGCACGTAAGATCTCAATTTTAAGCTGAAAATGTAAAAGTTTGACCATCACCTGTCTGGGTTGCGTGTTGCCTCTCTCCTGTTGCCTCTCCGGGCCTACCCTATGTGCCCTCTCTACACTGCCTCTGAACACCATGGGAGTAAGTTTAAGTAATAGAGGTAGGGTGTTTTCTACAAAGTGGATGAGGTCTTTAGGTTTCACATTCTCAGGGATCCCTAGTATACGCAAGTTATTGCGACGGGACCTATTTTCCAGGTCCTCTAATCGCTGGTGTAGGATTACATTTTGTTTCATTAAGACATCTATCCGAGTGCTATGCGTGACTGATGTGTCCTCAAGCCCTGATGCTCTGTTTTCCATCTCAGTAAACCTAACAGAAAACTGTTTCATCTCCCCTGTTAAGTGATCAAGGCCTTTTTGCAAGCATTCCATTTTAGGGAGAAAGATGGAGGAGAGCTGCTGCACCACCACATGTGTGTCCATAGACATCGCAGGGGTGTCTTGTATAGTAGGTGTCATATCCTGTGTGTGGTCAGCAGCTCCCCTAGTCTTTCCTGGGCCTTTATTCTTCCCAGACATTTTACCTCCCGCCAGAAATTTATCCATAAAACCCAGGCAGTCAGATTACAGCAAAATCACATCCAGCTGAACCAATATAATACTGTAGTAGTGCAAAACAAACTGGTAAAGCATCAAACATCAAGGTTATACAATACTGCTGAGCTTATCCTCTTATCTTGGGTCTGTTTGGTGCTAAGGGCAGGTGTTGCAGTTCCTCAATAACAGTCCCACAATGTCCGCTTGAAAGGTGCTATCAATAAAGGACACAAAAGCACAACAATTTCCAAGAGTGTCACAGTGTTTGTGCTTAGAATGGTGGAGTACAAGTACTGCAGTCCCTAAGTAATGGTCCCACAATGTCTGCCTGCAATGTGATTTCAGTGGAGCAAAAAAATAAAATAGCAGGTTAAGCCTCAAGTCTGTCTCAGGGTTCTGTGTCCATAGCAATGGGGTGGGCTGATTCTCACTTGTCCCAACAAAGTCTCACACCAGCCTGGGTGTTAGCAGATCATTCAGGCCTATACATGCTTATACATCCCGGCAGGACAGGGGGGGGGGGGCAACAGGCACTGCTTTTTATAATTAGGGAATTAGACTAGTGAGTAAAACCGTGTTAGGCTGTCTTTTTTCCTCTTTCTCCTCTCCCCCAGTTCTCATGCAAAAGATGTCCCTTTTACCTGCGTTAGTGGCTGAAGGCAGAGACGATCTTCTCGCTAACCATCAGGGCTGTGCTCCTGTGATCTGCCGTTGTAAGAGGGCTGTGTCCCCTCCGGGAACCAAAGCAAGAGTCAGCTCTGTTGGGACCGGGTGGTCGCAGGGTCGTAATCTCCTATTAGCTGTTCCTCCCTTAGTGCTCTGAGAAAAATGGCGGCTGTCCTCTTGCCGCTGCTCCGGTTTTCGCGCCACCAGGGACTACCAGCTCCACGCTGCCTGTAGTCAGCCTCATATGTTCCCAGCCCGGCTTTGCAGGGCGACCTGTGTGTTATCGTCCGAGGCCCCTTGCCGGAACTACAGCGGGATGTCTGACGCCTCACTGCGCCACGTGTCTGGGCCTCAGGGGTTGCGGCTGTGTCCTCACGGGTCTCCGCGGCTGTGTCCTTATCTCCCCGCAGGACCGGGGGGACCGGTCATCCGGTCGCTAACAGATTTCTCCCAGACGTGATCAGGTACTGTGAGCCAGACCGCACTTAGGGTCCTGTCGCCTGCAAACGCACTTACATGTGCCGGTGTGCTTTCCGTGGGGGCAAGATGATTATCGCCTGTGCTGGAGGCAAGTTGCCGGACACCTGCTGTGTCAAGGCTGTAATGCACACGGGCTATTGTTAGAGGCAGAAGCAGTGGTTTAAGGCTGCATCTAGGGGTCAAAAAACTTATTTTAAGCTCTGTTATTCCGGAGCTCTTGTCTCTTGCTGCCTGCTCCTTAGCCCGCCCACCGGAAGTCCAATTGTAGGTAGTTTATTTCAGTGTTTTTCAACCAGTGTGCCGTGGCACACTAGTGTGCCGTGAGAGATCCTCAGGTGTGCCACGGCAGACTGACAACAGTTTGACATATTTTTTAAACTTTGCTTGTTTTTTACTCCCAGTGCAGGGGTAGTTTGTAGGAGGCATGGCATAACAGCACAATACATACAGTATGTGTGTGTTTGTGTGTATGTGTATATATATATGATGTATTAGGCTACAATGTGTGATTTTTTTAAAATTTTGGGATGGTGGTGTGCCACAGGATTTTTTCATGTAAAAAAGTGTGCCACGGCAAAAAAAAGGTTAAAAATCACTGGTTTATTTAATTAATTTATTGATAGTGTAGTGTTAGGTTTAATTGTAACTTAGGTTAGGATTTATTTTACAGGTAAATTTGTAATTATTTTAACTATTTTAGCTATTAAATAGTTCTTAACTATTTAATAGCTATTGTACCTGGTTAAAATAAATAGAAAGTTACCTGTAAAATAAATATAAATCCTAAAATAGCTATAATATAATTATAATTTATATTGTAGCTATATTAGGATTTATTTTACAGGTAAGTATTTATCTTTAAATAGGAATAATTTATTTAATAAGAGTTAATTAATTTTGTTAGATGTAAATTATATTTAACTTAGGGGGTGTTAGTGTTAGGGTTAGACTTAGCTTTAGGGGTTAATACATTTATTAGAATAGCGGTGAGCTCCAGTCGGCAGATTAGGGGTTAATAATTGAAGTTAGGTGTCGGCGATGTTAGGGAGGGCAGATTAGGGGTTAATACTATTTATTATAGGGTTAGTGAGGCGGATTAGGGGTTAATAACTTTATTATAGTAGCGCTCAGGTCCGGTCGGCAGATTAGGGGTTAATAAGTGTAGGCAGGTGGAGGCGACGTTGTGGGGGCAGATTAGGGGTTAATAAATATAATATAGGGGTCGGCGATGTTAGGGCAGCAGATTAGGGGTACATAGGGATAATGTAAGTAGCGGCGGTTTACGGAGCGGCAGATTAGGGGTTAATAATAATATGCAGGGGTCAGCGATAGCGGGGGCGGCAGATCAGGGATTAATAAGTGTAAGGTTAGGGGTGTTTAGACTCGGGGTACATGTTAGAGTGTTAGGAGCAGACGTAGGAAGTGTTACCGCATAGCAAACAATGGGGCTGCGTTAGGAGCTGAACGCGGCTTTTTTGCAGGTATTAGGTTTTTTTTCAGCTCAAACAGCTCCATTGTTTCCTATGGGGGAATCGTGCACGAGCACGTTTTTGAGGCTGGCCGCTTGCGTAAGCAACTCTGGTATCGAGAGTTGAAGCTGCGTTAAAAATGCTCTACGCTCCTTTTTTGGAGCCTAACGCAGCCTTTATGTGGACTCTCAATACCAGAGTTATTTTTATGGTGCGGCCAGAAAAAAGCCGGCGTTAGTGTTTCGGGTCGTTACCGACAAAACTCCAAATCTAGCCGTTTGTGTTTAAAGCGCCATTTTGAAACCTAGGTATTGTAAACGGATTGGTACAGAGCAAAGGATACCCACGGAGTGGGTTTGGAAAACAATTAAATTTGCAGACAAGATTTCTGATATACGGTAGAGATATGTTAATGAAATGCTATTGATAAAACGCGTATTTGGGGTAGTTAGTTAGTAACAGGCATAGAAAATATTTACTTACAGTGGCCCTTTAACAAAACAAAGCTGCATTAGTCATTAGAAAAATCTTCTCAGATTGTCTGTATAATACTAGTGGCTAGTGTTATCCCTCCTCTAGTCTTTTCCTTTAAAATGGTTTGACACTGATTCTAATGATTTATTTCATTAGAATTCATAAAAACAGGGTTTTTTGGTTAGTTTTTTTAAACAGAGCCAAATCCTTTTATAAGATAATAGTCCTAAAGCCCGTTCACATGGGCCATTTTTTGCAGTAAAGCCGTCCCACCCCTTGCTCTCTCTCTACCCCTCTCTTTTATGCTCTCTCCCCCTCTCTTTTGTGCTCTCTCCCCCTCTCTTTTGTGCTCTCTCACCCTCTCTTTTGCGCTCTCTCTTGCTCCACCTCTCTTTTGCTCTCTCTCGCTCCATCTCTCTTTTGCTCTCTCTCTTCCCCCTCTCTTTTGCTCTCTCTCTCCCCCCTCTCTTTTGCTCTCTCTATCCCCTCTCTTTTGTTCTCTCTTCCCCTCTCTTTTGTGCTCACTCCATCTCTCTTTGTGCTCTCTCCCCCTCTCTTTTGCTTTCTCTCCCCCCTCTCTTTGGCTCTCTCTCCCCCTCTCTTTTGCGCTCCCTCTCTCCCCCTCTCTTTTGTGCGCTCTCTCTCTCCCCCTCTCTTTTGCGCTCCCTTTCTCCCCCTCTCTTTTGTGCTCTCTCTCCCCCCCTCTCTTTTGTGCTCTCTCCACCCCTCTCTTTTGCGCTCTCTCTCTCCCCATCTCTTTTGCGCTCTCTCTCTCCCCCCTCTCTTTTGCTCTGTCTCTCTCTCCCCCCTCTCTTTTGCTCTGTCTCGCTCTCCTTTTTTTTGCTCTGTCTCCATCCCTCTCTTTTGCTCTTTCTCTCCATCCCTCTATTTTGCTCTCTCTCTCCCCCTCTCTTTTGCTCTCTCTCTCCCCCCTCTCTCCCCCTCTCTTTTGCTCAGTCTCTCTTCCCTTTCTTTTGCTCTCTCCCTCCATCATTCTCTTTTGCTCTCTCTCTCCCCCTCTCTTTTGCTCTCTCTCCTCCCTCTCTTTTTCTCTCTCTCCCCCTCTCTTTTTCTCTCTCTCCCCCTCTCTATTGCTCTCTCTCTCCCCTCTCTTTTCGCTCTCTCTTCCCTCTATTTTGTTCTTTCCCTTCTATTTTGCTCTCCCTCCCCCCTCTCTTCTGCACTTTACCCTCTCTTCTGCTCTTCCCCCTCTCTTTAGCTCTTTCCTATCTCTTTTTGTCTCTCCCCCTCTCTTTCTATTTCTCTCCCCTCTCTCGCGCTGACCATGCCCGACCACGACCCTGCCACACCTGGCCACACCCCCGGCCATGTCCGGCCACACCCCACCCCGCCCGGCCACATTCGCAGCAAACAGCATGTTAGGTAAGGCCAGGGGTGTTTGTCCTTGTGCTGTCTCTACTGTGCATGACAGCTTCAGACAAACACACTTGGCCTTTTATATTATAGGATGCTGTATAATTAAAGGTATATGAAACCCAAATAATTTCGTTTGTGATTCAGACAGAGCATACCATTTAAAAAAAAAAAGTTTCCAATTTAATAATATTATCAAATTTGCTTTGTTCCCATGATATTGTATGTCTAGGTAGGTATCTAGAGCATTACATGGCAGGATATAGTGCTGCCATCTAGTGCTCTTGAAAATAAATAAAATTCTTGCAAAACTGCTTCCATATAGTACTGCAGAAATGAGACAACTTCTAAGCTTACGTCCCTGCTTTTCAACAAAAGATACTAAAGGAACAAGGAAAAAATTATAATATAGGTGCATTTAGAAAGTTGTTTAAAATGTCATGCATGTTTAAAATGTCTGAATCACAAAAGAAAAATTTTGAGTTTCATATCCCTTAAAATATAAATATACACTTGCATACCCATTAATATGCATATATTTACCACAAATTCATATATTGAGACTCATGTTTAGACATGATTAAATAAGCTTATTGCCTGTAAGTCTTTGTGCAAGCAACCCCATATAGCTATTTCTGTCTCACAATAATATCCATACCTAAACCACCCTGTGGCCTCTATTTATCATAGTCTGGCGGACCTGATCCGACAGTGCGGATCAGGTCCGCCAGACCTCGCTGAATACGGCGAGTAATGTGCTCTCCGTATTCAGCATTGCACCAGCAGCTCCCAAGAGCTGCTGGTGCCATGCCACCCCCTGCAGACTCACGACCATTGGGCCACCAGCAGGGGGGTGTCAATCAACCCGATCATTCGGAGCTTGATAGATAGGCTCCTGTATCTTCACTGCTAGTGTTGTCAAGTGTCTGCTATTTATTTAATATATATTCATATGTATGGACACCTGCAGCTTAAAGGGACATAAAACATAAATTAATTATTTCATGAATCAGATAGAGAAAACAATTTTAAACAACTTTCCAATTTGCTTATATTATCAAATGTGTTTCCTTCTCTTATAATCCTTTGCTGAGGAAGCAGCAATGCCCTATTGCGAACTAGCTGAAAACTTTGGGTAAACCAATTGCAATAGGTATAAATGTGCACTCACCAATCAGCAGCTAGTTCTTAAACCTATCTGTATACTCCTCAAATTAAATTTCAAGGACAAAATACCAGGGTCCAAAAAGTGCAGATAAGAAAACTAAATCTTGGAACAAAAATCCGGACAGTAAATAAAAACTTTGACTTTTAAAAGATGTTTAAAGCACAATAAAAGTTAACAGAAATTCACAACGCGTTTCTCGGATTATTTCCATTTCATCAGGTGAATAAGCATACAAAGTTACAGACAAGAATTTACATACTTCTCAGCGTTCCTTAGTACCCAATGCACATGCACTTATGATATGTAATATAACTTGCACTATTCTTGGATATTCATAGTGAGGATATAGGTTAGTTTATCACTATGTTATATGTGTTTTAGATAAGTCAATTTTAAATATAGCCCACATTACAGTAATGCCAAACAATTAGTAATTAGTACCCCCAACAGGCCAGTTTTTCATTATCGCTGAACCAGTGCACAGGTGAAATAATCAGCTGATAGGTGAGAGCAGGTTAGTCACCATGGTTACTGATCAGCTGATTATTTCACCTGTGAACTGGTTCAGCTATAATGAAAACCTGGCCTGTTGGGGTTATTTAAGAACCACAGTTGAAGAAACACTGTCTTATATAATTTGATTAACTTTTGAGTAATATTGCACGTATGTGCTCACTAGTTATATGATATGTTTTATCACCATTATATATTGTGTGTATCTAATCAGTGGGGATTTTTTTTTCTCTTTCTCATGATGATCTATTTTTATAGTGGGATATCATGGGAACAATGGAAATTGATTGGGTATGGAATTGTACCTTTAATTTGTCATCTTACAGTCCCATTGGAGAGAATTGATTATGTTTGTTGGTTGAGGGGTTTATCTAATGGTTTATCTAGATGTGGAAATGCTTTGAGATAGCCAGATGATAAATATGAATATCATTGCTTTTAAATGTATGAGCCATGAGATATATTTTTATATCTTGTGGAGGAGGAATAATAATAATTATTGTGTTTTTTTATTCTTTTGTACTTTATATTTGATTGTAAACATCACCATTTTTTTATTTTAGTTTAATCATTTGTGTATATTATAATTTGTGTGCTCTTTGGTTTGGTACACGTGTGTATATATTTTCGTGACAAATATAGAATATTGCCTTTGGACCTTTGAGTAATGGTCTTAAGGGAAGGTACGTTAGGATAATGGATATCGAGTATCCACGCATGCTCAACAGGATTTGAGAGCGTAATGATTTAAATGTGGTTATTTGTATTAATTAATCCTGTTATGCTACAAATAACAATAAGTAGTTGCAAGTATGTTGCTTCTTGACTAAATGCGCATTAGCATTTCCTCACAATGTTGACTTGCAAGATGGTAGGTGAGTCCTAAGCGGTATGATGATTGGTTGACTAAGATGAAATGTCAATATGAGGTTGGTGGGGACATGCGCATGCGCTTTCGGTACTAAGGAATGCTGAGAAGTATGTATAAATTCCAGTCTGTAACTTTGCATTGTGAATTTCTTCTTTATTGTGCTTTTAACATCTATTAAAAGTTGAAGTTTTTATTTACTAATTACAGTCCCTATTTTTGTGCTAAGAGTTAGTTCTGAATCTGCACCTTTTAGATCCTGGTGCTTTATCCTTGAATTTTAAAGTGACAGTCTAGTCAAAATTAAAATTTCATGATTCAGATAGGGCACGCGATTTTAAACTTTTAGCATCAGATTTGCTTTGTTCTCTTGGTATTCTTAGTTGAAAACTAAACCTAGTAAGGCATAAATGCTAATTTATAATCCCTTGAAGGCCGCCTCTTATCTGAATGCATTTGACATTTTTCACAGCTAGAGGGCATTAGCTCATGGGTGTCATATAGATAACATTGTGCTCACACCCGTGGAGTTACTTATGAGAGGGCACTGATTGGCTAAAATGCAAGTCTGCCAAAAGAACTGAAATAAGGGGGCAGTCTGCTGAGGCTTAAATACAAGGTTATCACAGAGGTAAAAAAATATATTAAAATTACTGTGTTGGTTATGCAAAACTGGGGAATGGGTAATAAAGGGATTATCTATCTATTTAAGCAATACCAATTCTGTAGTAGACTGTCCCTTTAATTTGGTGCAAAATATTGCTCCAAACTTGGTGCACTAGTAGATATAGAGATAAAAATTAAATAAAATTCATATCATAATATAGCTAACTTCCTTTTTCTTATTTTATAAATCTATTTGCACCACGTTTAAGGCATGTAATACAAATCTCACTCTCCATTTCGCACCAAATTTGACACAACATTTTTCGTACCAAATTTGATGCAACACTTTTCCCACCAAATTTGAAACAATACTCCTAAACAACCCACAAACTAGTGAAATTTTCCACCACTTTTGTTTAAGAAATGCATAATCACATGATTTATGACATTAGCCCATCTTCTAGATTGTAAGTTCCCACGGGAATAGGGTCTTTAATTCCTTCTGTATGTGTTTGTAAAATTTTGTCTTGTCTCTTACAAGTTTTATAACATTGTTTTATCTAAATTAATTGTACCCATGGACAGCGCTGCAGAATATGTTGGCGCTTTATAAATAAAGTATAATAATAATAATAATAATAATAATAATATACATTTATATTTATACTATCACTAACAAATCAAATTGCTCTATACTTGAATCATTGATCATTTATCAGAACTTGTAAGTGACATTTGTTACATTGTGTATTATACTTATAAAGTTAAACATTGATGACGACATAGTGCCTCACATTGTAATATTTTAGACAATGATTTTACAATTTGAATGATGTTTGATTCAATATAATCTTAAGCTTATAGCTCAAAGGGATAGTTTACCTAACATTAAACTGTCATGATTCAGATACCGCAGAAATTAAAATCACCTCTTCACTGTCATGCTATTTTCAGTGTTTTTCTTCCTTCTCTTGAATTTAATTTTCATTAAGAAATGTCATTTTATATGCCAGTCCATTTTATAACACCTGTGTAGGGGTGGTGTTTAAAATTACACAGCAATCAGGAGGGGTTGCACAGATGCAGAGAGAAAACTGTCCCAGCTCTTAAAATATCCATTGATTGCAAATAAACACATATGTTACCCTGATTACATGTTATATTCACAATTTTTCCTGCTCAGAATAATAATATATTTACACTATATACCTATGTGGTACAAATAAACACAGATATATGAAAGACAACATTGTTTAGAACAAAAAAGGAATTTAGGGACATGTAAATATGTTTGCAAAAGATTTCTGACATAACACACACACACATATATATATATATATATATATATATATATTTATATATATATATATATATATATTTATATATATATATATATATACACAAGTATGTGCAATGTACAAATTCAAGCATTAATAATCATTTTAAACAAAAAAAAATGAGATAGGCATATCATGATTTCTAGAAATACAAATACACATTAATTTATGTGGAAATATCATATATCAGTTTTATGTATAACAAATACATAGAAAATAACTTTCTATGAGATATAAATCTAGCTATTTCTGAGACATTAACAGATAAAAAAATAAAAGATTAGCTGTAGAGAAATGTGCTAGTTCATAGGCATTAATTTAATGGTATAAATAAAGTTGGAAAAAACAGAATATCCATGACATTGATGACTCTTATTTATCAACAGTCTGATGCTCATTGCTCCGTACTTGATGCACGTATTTTTGACAGACTTTTAAATAAATAAGACCATCGTATGTAGATTTGCGGCAGCGATGCCTGTCAATGTCTGACGAGCGGATTGACTCCAGCGAATGCGTCGAGATTTACGCAATGATAAATAGGCCCGAAGACTCAATGAAGGATGTTTTATGTTTTAGCTCTGAAACCTATCTAAATATGCTTTTCAACAAAGGATGCCAAGAGAATGCTGCAAATTAGATACATTGGAAAGCTGTTAAAACCCTTCGCTACCGGGAATTTCTGATAAAAACTTGGCCAAAATACCAGTGAATTTTTTGGCATTATTGCTATCACTCCCTTAAAACAGAAAAAGAACCTTACGGCTAGATTACGAGTCTTGCGTTAGCCTTAAAAAGCAGCGTTGAGGGGTCCCAATGCTGCTTTTTAACGCCTGCTGGTATTACGAGTCAGGCAGGAGAGGGTCTACCGCTCACTTTTTTTCCGCGATTTTAGCATTCCGCAAATCCTCTTATGTCAATTGCGTATCCTATCTTTTTAATGGGTTTGCCTAACGCCGGTATTACGATCGCCAGAAAAAGTGAGCAGTAGACCCTCTCCTGGCAAGACTCCTACTGCATTTAAAAGTCAGTAGTTAAGAGTTTTATGGGCTAACGCTGGAACATAAAGCTCTTAACTAAAGAGATAAAAAGTACACTAACACCCATAAACTACCTATTAACCCCTAAACCGAGGCCCCCCCACATCGGAAACACTTAACTAAAATGTTTAACCCCTAATCTGACGACCGGACATCGCCGCCACTTTAATAAATTTATTAACCCCTAAACCGACGCACTCCCGCCTCGCAAACACTAGTTAAATTTTATTAACCCCTAATATGCCGCCCCTAACATCGCCGACACCTAACTACATTTATTAACCCCTAATCTGCCGCCCCCAACGTCGCCGCTACTATATTAAATTTATTAACCCCTAAACCTAAGTCTAACCCTAACCCTAATACCCCCTAACTTAAATATAATTTAAATAAACGAAATAAATTTACTACTATTAAATAAATGAATCCTATTTAAAACTAAATACTTACCGCTAAAATAAACCCTAAGCTAGCTACAATATAACTAATAGTTACATTGTAGCTAGCTTAGGATTTATTTTTATTTTACAGGCAACTTTGTATTTATTTTAACTAGGTACAATAGTTATTAAATAGCTATTAACTATTTAATAACTTACTAGTTAAAATAAGTACAAATTTACCAGTAAAATAAATCCTAACCTAAATTACAATTACACCTAACACTACACTATCATTAAATTAATTAAATAAATTACCTACAGTTACCTACAATTAACTACAATTAAATTAAATAAACTAAAGTACAAAAAAAAAAAACACTAAATTACAGAAAATAAAAAAGAATTAAATTTTTTTTAAACTAATTGCACCTAATCTAATCCCCCTAATAAAATAAAAAAGCCCCCCAAAATAATAAAATTCCCTACCCTATACTAAATTAAAAATAGCCCTTAAAAGGACCACACACCCAACCCTACTCTAAAACCCACCCAATCCCCCCTTAAAAAAACCTAACACTACCCCCTTGAAGATCACCCTACCTTGAGCCGTCTTCACGCAGTCGGGCACAAGTGGACGTCCAGACAGGCAGAAGTCTTCATCCGATCTGGCCAGAAGAGGACCTCCAGACCGGTAGAAGTCTTCATCCAGGCGGCATCTTCTATCTTCTTCCATCCGGAGCGGAGCGGGTCCATCTTGAAGACATCCGACGTGGAGCATACTCTTCCATCCAACGGCGACTGAAGAATGAAGGTTCCTTTAAGTGACATCATCCAAGATGGCGTCCCTTCAATTACGATTAGCTGATAGAATCCTATCAGCCAATCGGAATTAAGGTAGGAAAAAATCCTATTGGCTGAAGCAATCAGCCAATAGGATTGAGCTCGCATTCTATTGGCTGATTGGAACAGCCAATAGAATGCAAGATCAATCCTATTGGCTGATTGCATCAGCCAATAGGATTTTTCCTACCTTAATTCTGATTGGATTCTATCAGCCAATCGGAAATTAAGGGACGCCATCTTGGATGACGCCACTTAAAGGAACCTTCATTCTTCAGTCGCCGTCGGATGGAAGAGGATGCTCCGCGTCGGATGTCTTCAAGATGGACCCACTCCAGATGGAAGAAGATAGAAGATGCCGCCTGGATGAAGACTTCTGCCGGTCTGGAGGTCCTCTTCTGGCCGGATCGGATGAAGACTTGTGCCCGGCTGGGTGAAGACGGCTCAAGGTAGGGTGATCTTCAAGGGGTAGTGTTAGGTTTTTTTAAGGGGGGATTGGGTGGGTTTTAGAGTAGGGTTGGGTGTGTGGGTGGTGGGTTTTAATGTTTGGGGTATTGTATTTTTTTTTACAGGTAAAAGAGTTGATTACTTTGAGGCAATGCCCCGCAAAAGGCCCTTTTAAGGGTTATTTGTAATTTATTATAGGGTAGGGAATTTTATTATTTTGGGGGCTTTTTTATTTTATTAGGGGGATTAGATTAGGTGTAATTAGTTTAAAAAAATTGTAATTCTTTTTTTATTTTCTGTAATTTAGTGTTTTTTTCTGTACTTTAGTTTATTTAATTTAATTGTAGGTAATTGTAGGTAATTTATTTAATTAATTTAATGATAGTGTAGTGTTAGGTGTAATTGTAATTTAGGTTTGGATTTATTTTACAGGTACATTTGTACTTATTTTAACTAGGAAGTTATTAAATAGTTAATAACTATTTAATAACTATTGTACCTAGTTAAAATAAATACAAAGTTGCCTGTAAAATAAAAATAAATCCTAAGATAGCTACAATGTAACTATTAGTTATATTGTAGCTATCTTAAGGTTTATTTTATCGGTAAGTATTTAGTTTTAAATAGGATTAATTTATTTAATTGTAGTAAATTTATTTAGATTTATTTAAATTATATTTAAGTTAGGGGGTGTTAGGGTTAGGGTTAGACTTAGGTTTAGGGGTTAATAAATTTATTATAGTGGCGGCGACGTTGGCGGCGGCAGATTAGGGGTTAATAAATTTAATATAGTTGTGGCGACGTTGGGGGGGGCAGATTAAGGGTTAATAAATATAATGTAGGGTTCGGCGATGTTGGGGGCAGCAGATTAGGGGTTCATAAGTATAATGTAGATCGTGGCGGTGTCCAGAGCGGCAGATTAGGGGTTAATAATATAATGTAGGTGGCGATGCTGTTGGGGGCGGCAGATTAGGGGTTAATAAGTGTAAGATTAGGGGTGTTTAGACTCGGGGTTCATGTTAGGGTGTTAGGTGCAGACATAAAATTCATTTCCCCATAGGAAACAATGGGGCTGCGTTAGGAGCTAAACGCTGCTTTTTTTGCAGGTATAGGTTTTTTTTCAGCCAGCTCAGCCCCATTGTTTCCTATGGGGAAATCGTGCACGAGCACGTTTTGCCAGCTTACCGCTGACTTAAGCAGCGCTGCTATTACAGTGAGATGTGGAGCTAAATTTTGCTCAACGCTCACTTTTCTGAGGCTAACGCCGGCTTGAAGGAAACTTGTAATACCAGCGTTGGCTTAAGTGAGTAGTTTTTTATTTTTATTTACCTAGCATTATTTTATTTTTTTAAGTAGATAACTCAAGGTATTGATTTAGGCCCACTTTTTTTTGTATATTTCATGCCACCATCTCCCTCTCTCTTACTAAAATGTAATCATATATAAAAAAAATATTGACTATCCAGTACCCAGTTTTTATTTATTTATTCATATTTATTCCGTAGTGTAGGGGTCCCCCCCTCCCCACGGTCATTATATAGACTCCCCTAACCTAATTTCCCCTTTTTTTGTATTGTAGCAACCCATCCCTCCCAAACATGTTTAATGCAGCATAGGGTTCCCCCTCTCCCCTCCCCCAATGGGCCACCCACCTGCCTTCAAATCCACACCTCCCACAGGCACCAACAGAAGTTTGTTAAACTGTAATGATCCGGCAGTCTGGCTTCATATAGTTACAGAACACTGATCATACTCTGTTACCATATGAAGGCAGATGCTGGAAGCCCACAACCAGCAAGTTTCAGTTGTCACTTGACACTTGACAACCAAAACTGCTTCCAGCATTATGGATGTAGTTCTAGGTTATGCGGTACGGTGGTCTATGTACCACTTGACTTAGATCTCCATCTATTTGGGCAAAGGGGTTAAAATTGCATACTCTATCTGAATCATGAAAGCTTAAGTTTGAACTTACTCTCCATACAATTTGAAACAACTTTCTAATTTACTATTATCAAATTTTCTTTGTTCTCTTGGTATCTTTTTTTAAGAAGCAGGGACGTAAGCTCGGAAGTGTATCTAAGGTTTGCATGTGACAGGGAAATCTGAAGGTTTAGAGATAGTGTGTGATTTTTGTGTTTTTAGTTGTTTTTATTTATCTATGTATGTATTTTTTTACATACTGTAG
Source organism: Bombina bombina (assembly GCF_027579735.1). NCBI lineage: Eukaryota > Metazoa > Chordata > Amphibia > Anura > Bombinatoridae > Bombina > Bombina bombina. The sequence continues at coordinate 454,786,856 of NC_069501.1, read as the reverse complement.
TTCACATGGCTCTTATATGTGATCATTGCCACCAACAGGAGTGAATCACAGAGTTAAAGCATATGTACAAATACAACAGACTATTTAAAATGTGTTTAGTTGTCTGTGTTGACTATGATGTTTCCCAGATATACTCAGCTGCACAGAGAATTATTTATCTATTCCAAATTATTGTATTTATTATAACAACTTAGTGATGCCATATATAATTTGTTAGATCATGTTTAAACATTTGAGTTTAATGCAGATGCAACTTCAGAAATTAAGTTTACCATTAAGTATTAAATTTTACCCCAAATAGAATGTAATAATACCAGTCTGAATTAGCAACGCTGATCTTATCAAGGACGACAGCTGATCATATGGCTGACTGGACAAATGATATTAAAATAGGCACAATCTGTTTATATCCCTCTTGGAATGTTAAAACTAATATTAGAATCTTAAGCTCATTTATTTTAACACTGGAAACATAAAAATCACAAAATGAGGGGGAAAGGGAAAGGCTTAGAGGGACAGTAAGCACCTTGAGATTGTAATATAAATAGTTTAATATATGCATAGTGAAACAACTGCAATATACTTTTATTATCTATTTTGCCTCTTTTTATGTAACTTATTTCTTAATTTTATGGCTTTTCTAATTCACAGAACTGACAATGTACATTGCAGACTTATTAAAGGGATACTAAACCCAAAATATTTCTTTCATGATTCAGATAGAGCATGCAATTTTAAGCAACTTTCTAATTTACTCCTATTATCATTTTTTCTTCATTCTCTTGCTATCATTATTTAAGAAGCAGGAATGTGATGCGAAGGAGCCGGCCCATTTTTGGTTGAGAACCTGTGTTATTCTTGCTTATTGGTGGGTAAATGTAAGCCTCCAATAAGCAAGGGCTATCCATGAACTTAAAATGGGCTGGCTGCTAAGATTTACATTCCTGCTTTTAAAATAACGATAGCAAGAGAACGATGAAAAATTGATAATAGGAGTAAATTATAAAGTTGCTTAAAATGTCATGCTCTATCTGAATCATGAAATAAAAAAATAAGTCTAACTCTACAACCTATCTTTCCCTAATTTGCTTAAACATATAAGAAATGCAAAGCAAATGCACTTTATAATAACATAATAAGCATGGTTAGCTCATCAGCTGTAGACTCAAGCCAAGATTCGGTCCTTCAAATGAGGAAAGTGGTGAGTGGCGTTTGGCTAATTGAAGCCAATTGAAGTAAACAAGTTAATTTTTTTTTTTACCTTTAAATCAACTTTATATACACTACAAGATGATTTCAAGATGTGGTAAATTGGGAATTTAGTGCTGTTGAAGGTTTGATGGAAAGATTGTTAACTGTGATGAAGAGTTTGGTGGGGTCTCGTTCATTGTACTGGGGTAATGAACCCCATATTATTTTATCGGATTCATTTCAATAGGGGCTTTTATATTAGTTTCAGCTTAAAAAGTTAGGCTAAAATGGATATAAAAGCAAATTGAGAATGCATGATAGTATAAGCCTTTTGTCAATATATGTTTTAGCAAAGATGCTTTTATCGAGCGGTATAACTTGATTTGTGTTAACTTTTACTGTGCATGAATATTACAGAGGGCCTTATATTCAAATGCTTGCCGGCATGGACAGAAATCATGCAAAATTATTAGGATTTTTTTAGACCTTCACTCTCCTTCACATCAAGAACCCTGGATAGTGAGATAAATACCTTTCAAATTAAAACTTGTATTTCTAACATTTTTTAGGGACCTCTCCACACGTCATCAGCTCCAACCCTGGCATTCTTAGCAAGCAAGCCACCTACAAAAATGCTCCCGCACTGCTGGATGTGCCTGGAGGAAATCCCGCTCTGAACCTGATTTCATCCACAATAAATTCATTCTTTACTCTTATACTTCTGCCCTTCACTTAGCAAACTTATTTCTCTTCACTTATATCTACTCACTCCTCAAACCCTAATCGACTCTTCTCCATTTTCAACTCTCTCCTCTACCCACCTGCACCACCCCCCTCATCTGCCTTTAGTGCTCAAGACCTGGCAGGCTACTTTTTTTTAAAATAAAAACACTTTCCATCTGAAGCAGCATCCCAACACAAGCTTGTAATCTTCCATCTTCAGCCCCCGATCACCCCCTCTGACACTCTCTGCATCCTCCTCCCAACTACTGAGAATGAAGTGGGTTCCTGATTGTCTTCCTCACACCTCACATATTCAGCCTATCCCTTACTACCGGTTCATTCCCATCTTCCTTCAACATGCAAAGGTTACCCCCATCCTCAAAAATCCCTCCCTAGACCCTAATTCTCCTGCAAGCTACTGCCCCATATCACTGCTTCAGCTAGCTTCAAAAGTCCTTGAAAATCTAGTTTTCGATTACCTAGCCCACTTCCTGTCTTCCAACTCATTGCTTGATCCCCTGCAATCTGGCTTCTGTACCCAACACTCAATTGAGAATGCCCTCACCAAGATTACTAACAATCTCCTTTCTGCTAAAAACAACGGCTACTACTCTATACTCATCTTACTTGACCTCTCTGCTGCTCTCTTGGGCTCTGTGATATTGCATTCTCCTGGATCCACTCTTATCTCTCTAACATGTCCTTTTCTGTCTATTTTGCTGGTGACTCATCCTCTCCATTACCTTTGTCTGTTGGAGTACCTTGAGGCTCTGTTCTGGTTCCTCTACTCTTCTCTATTTACACTTCTTCACTGATAAACCTATCAACAACTATGACTTCAACTATCACCTCTATGCTAATAATACTAAGATCTACCTATCCACCCCTGCACTCTCTCCTTCTGTACTTTCTCACATCAGTGACTACTTATCTGGCATTTCATGGATGGCCTCTTACCACCTAATAATAAACATGTCCAAGACTGAGCTACTTCTAATCCCTCACCCCAACTTTACTCCAACTACAGAGTTGGCCAAGGTTAAGGTAAAAATATCATGTCACGTACCCGGACTGTCCACTGTCAGCCATTAGACATGTGTATTCATTTTGGAACGAAAAAATTTTCGCTCCAAAAAAGGGATATTTGTTTTACTTTGACAAGTTATACAGGGTAGCAGAGTTGGGTGGGCCATGGATGGTAGTCTGGGGCTTTGGAAGGTGGGCACTTATTTAAAGTCCTGAAACAGTAAATAATACAGCTTGTTTTTAATCTTAAAAATATTCAACACTATACTATGTCATCTTAATGAACTAAAAAGCAAGCTGTAATGCAATGCAACTGACCCTAATGTGTAATTAAGCATACGTTTTTGTTGTAAGTATTCTAATATATCTCCAGAGTGCTGCTTTTGCTATTGTAAGTCATTATAAATATTACTAGGAATGGTTAGGGAAGAATGTTGAAAGTGCAAGAGAACTAAACTTGACTGGACATATTATGAGATTCTAAAGGTGTAAATTAAGCAAAATAAAAACCTGCTTAATTTCTAAAGCTTGGAAGAGTTTAATGACAGTGTTCTTTTAAATCAGTACCTCTTGTGGATTAATAAAATACATGTTCAGCTTAGAATTAAATATGTATGATCAATTTTTGTAACCATGATTAAGTTCAGTGCAATATACTGTCTTGTTCTCCGCTGATAATTGCACTGTAGAGGAATTTTTTTTTATTATTACTTTTTTTCCAGACTAAGGTGTTTTCAGAGTGATTGCTATGGGCTTCATATTGGACATAATAAATGAGCATTGCAATTTAACTGTCCAGAAACATTCTTTTGTTAACATGGTCCATTTGACCTTAATAAGATTTCCAAGGTTAAAGGGTTATATTTCAGACAAGGTACTATATAGCTTCAGAATAGTTTGCTAAGCAAGTTTGATATAAACTTGCTTTAAAAAAGGTCTGCTTCACTTTAAAAAAAAAGCCCATGCTAATGTTCTGATTCTCTAACCATTTCCACTCAGGCAAAGTTTTTCAAGTTCCATCCATTGCTTTAAGGTCCTCCATGAAATCCCCTGAAGACATAGATGGATATCTTAGTAAGGGATGCCACCCTACATTTCTGTGTGAGAAGGAGAAACACATAGGGCAATATTAGAGTGGCACACTAGTGCTTTTGCAGAAGCATAACATTCGCTAGTAGTAAGCTTTTTGCACGCATAGGGTAGCACACGTATACAAGTTTAAAGTAAAAAGTTTGCGTGCAAGCAAAACCTGACATGGGCTAACTAAAGGACTTTGAATATTGCAACCACTTTAATGTATTCTCCTCATAGAAGTAAAAGTAGAGCACAGAACAAAAAACCTAACTCCTATCGCGTGTACACTAATCCGACAGGAGTTATTCATATTTAACATTCCAATGTTCTTCACATACAGGATAATGCCATTTTTATTGTAAATACATATTTCTATTTGTATCTGTACAGTCCTAGCCAAAAGTTTTGAGAATGAAACAAATATAAATTTTCACAAAGTCTGCTCCTTTAGTGTTTTTAGATCTTTTTTTTGATGTTACTATGGTATACTAAAGTATAATTACAAGTATCAAAGGCTTTTATTGACAATTACATTAAGTTTATGCAAAGAGTCAATATTTGCAGTGTTGAACCTTCTTTTTAAAGACCTCTTTGCAATTTGCCCTGGCATGCTGTCAATCAACTTCTGGGCCACATCCTGACTGATGGCAGCCCATTCTTGCATAATCAATGCTTGGAGTTTGTCAGAATTTGAGGGGGTTTTTGTTCACCCGCCTCTTGAGTATTGACCACAAGTTCTCAATGTGATTAAGGTCTGGAGTTTCCTGGACATGGATCCAACATTTCAATGTTTTGTTCCCCAAGTCACTTAGTTATCACTTTTGCCTTATGGAAAGGTGCTCCATCATGCTGGAAAAGGCATTGTTCATCACCAAACTGTTCTTGGGTAGTTGGGAGAAGTTGCTCTTGGAGAATTTTTTTGTACCATTGTTTATTCATGGCTGTGTTCTTAGGCAAACTTGTGAGTGAGTCCACTACCTTGGCTGAGAAGCAACCCCACATATGAATGGTCTCAGGGTGCTTTACTGTTGGCATGACACAGAACTGATGGTTGTGTTCATCTTTTCTTCTCCGGACAAGGTTTTTTCCAGATGCCCCAAAAAATTGGAAAGGGGATTTAGCAGAGAAAATTACTTTACCCCGTCCTCAGCAGCCCAAGTCTTTGCCTCATTGTGCGTGCAGATGCCCTCACACCTGCCTGCTGCCATTCCTAAGAAAGCTCTGCACTGGTGGCGCCCCGATCCAGCAGCTGAATCAACTTTAAGAGACGGTCCTATGTGAAGAACATAGGAATTTAAAATATACAAAATGTACTTTGGTGTTTGAGATTTAAGTCTAACGTATTCTTAAGGCGTTTTATTGAAATATTAAATTATTTATATTATTTAGCATATTTTACAGTATATATGATCATTTTTATTAATTATTATTAATAATTTTTAATATTTAATATACCAATAACACTCCTTAAAATTAGTAATTTTTCATGTGTGCTAACCCGACACTACATTACAGGTGGCCCTCGGTTTACGACGGTTCAATTTGCGCCGTTTCAGAATAACGCCCCTTTTTTTTGCTATTGAAAAGCATTGACTGCTATTGAAAGCATTAGTACATGCATACATTAAAATAGCCAGTAGGTGGAGCTGTCCGCTTGTGTTGCAGCAAACACATGCAAAGAAAAGCAAGCCAGACATGATCAATGGATCAGCTTTCAAAGGAACAAAATCTAGCAGCCAGTTCCCTTAGCTGCAGACTCAATGCAGAGAACTGTTTGCAGAAAAAGGCAAGTAAAAAACGTTTTTGTTCATTAAACTTAGTTTGATGATGATGCAGTCTGTTGTGTGATTAAACACAGGCAGGCTAATCAGTGTATAAGCAGACCTGAGCAATGGATCCATTTTTAAAGGAACAAGATCAAGCAGCCACTTCCCTTAGCTGCAGAAAAATGCAAGTAAAAAATTTTTTTTCTTCATTAAACTTAGTTTGATGATGATACAGTCTGTTGTGTGATTATTTTGTTTTTGTTCATTAAACTTAGATTGATGATGATACAGTCTGTGTGATAATTTTATCAGGTGCGGTTTAGCAAATGTTTTTGTTTATTAAACATAGTTTGATGATGATACAATCTATTTTATTAGCTTAATAATGCTGTTTCACATTTAAAGTTTTCATTTCAAAGCTTTAAACATAATGTATTAGGTGTTACTTATGTCAATTTTGAGAGGGGCCTGGAACCTAACTCCCTCACTTCCCATTGACTTACATTATAAACTGGGTTTCAATTTACAACGGTTTCGATTTACAACTATTCCTTCTGGAACCTAATCCCGGAGTAAACTGAGGGCTACCTGTAGTCCTAAATTATGAACCCTGAATCATGTTATGCATACTTTACATTCCAATATTCTTCACATAGACTTTTTGTTAGTTTTTATTATTAAATGTATATTTCTATATATATTTGAAATTGTTAATGTAAATATAGTAGATATCTATACCTTTATATCTATAGTAATAGATATACAGGTATAGATATAAACAGATATGTATAGAAATATGAATAAAAAATAAAAAAAATACATTATCCTGTATATGAAGAACATAGAAATGTTATCTATGTAAAGTAAGTATACAGTAAACACATAAATACATAAAAACATATGTATACACACAAACACACACACACACACACATACATATATATATATATATATAAATATATATATATACATATACAGGGAGTGCAGAATTATTAGGCAAGTTGTATTTTTGAGGATTAATTTTATTATTGAACAACAACCATGTTCTCAATGAACCCAAAAAACTCATTAATATCAAAGCTGAATAGTTTTGGAAGTAGTTTTTAGTTTGTTTTTAGTTATAGCTATTTTAGGGGGATATCTGTGTGTGCAGGTGACTATTACTGTGCATAATTATTAGGCAACTTAACAAAAAAACAAATATATACCCATTTCAATTATTTATTTTTACCAGTGAAACCAATATAACATCTCAACATTCACAAATATACATTTCTGACATTCAAAAACAAAACAAAAACAAATCAGTGACCAATATAGCCACCTTTCTTTGCAAGGACACTCAAAAGCCTGCCATCCATGGATTCTGTCAGTGTTTTGATCTGTTCACCATCAACATTGCGTGCAGCAGCAACCACAGCCTCCCAGACACTGTTCAGAGAGGTGTACTGTTTTCCCTCCTTGTAAATCTCACATTTGATGATGGACCACAGGCTCTCAATGGGGTTCAGATCAGGTGAACAAAGAGGCCATGTCATTAGATTTTCTTCTTTTATACCCTTTCTTGCCAGCCACGCTGTGGAGTACTTGGACGCGTATGATGGAGCATTGTCCTGCAAGAAAATCATGTTTTTCTTGAAGGATGCAGACTTCTTCCTGTACCACTGCTTGAAGAAGGTGTCTTCCAGAAACTGGCAGTAGGACTGGGAGTTGAGCTTGACTCCATCCTCAACCCGAAAAGGCCCCACAAGCTCATCTTTGATGATACCAGCCCAAACCAGTACTCCACCTCCACCTTGCTGGCATCTGAGTCGGACTGGAGCTCTCTGCCCTTTACCAATCCAGCCACGGGCCCATCCATCTGGCCCATCAAAACTCACTCTCATTTCATCAGTCCATAAAACCTTAGAAAAATCAGTCTTGGCCAAGTCTTGACGTTTCAGCTTGTGTGTCTTGTTCAGTGGTGGTTGTCTTTCAGCCTTTCTTACCTTGGCCATGTCTCTGAGTATTGCACACCTTGTGCTTTTGGGCACTCCAGTGATGTTGCAGCTCTGAAATATGGCCAAACTGGTGGCAAGTGGCATCTTGGCAGCTGCACGCTTGACTTTTCTCAGTTCATGGGCAGTTATATTGCGCCTTGGTTTTTCCACACGCTTCTTGCGACCCTGTTGACTATTTTGAATGAAATGCTTGATTGTTCGATGATCACGCTTCAGAAGCTTTGCAATTTTAAGAGTGCTGCATCCCTCTGCAAGATATCTCACTATTTTTGACTTTTCTGAGCCTGTCAAGTCCTTCTTTTGACCCATTTTGCCAAAGGAAAGGAAGTTGCCTAATAATTATGCACACCTGATATAGGGTGTTGATGTCATTAGACCACACCCCTTCTCATTAAAGAGATGCACATAACCTAATATGCTTAATTGGTAGTAGGCTTTCGAGCCTATACAGCTTGGAGTAAGACAACATGCATAAAGAGGATGATGTGGTCAAAATACTCATTTGCCTAATAATTCTGCACTCACTGTATATATATATATATATATATATATATATATATATATATATACTGTACATGCATTTACATATTTAGACGTGTATATGTATGTATATACTGTATGCAACGTAGCCCTTTCCATTCAAACACCTTCTCAGATATCATACACCTTTTTATTTTATTTTTTTAATATCTGTATGAATACTTTTTTTCAGACAGTGTTTTTATGAGTGTAACTCTAGTTTACAACAATCTATGTCGTATTTATTGTAACTTTTTTTTAACTCACTACCCTTTATGCAAGGTTTTCAGTTGCACTAACCTGCCGAGCATAAAATTTAATTCCGCTCTCGAGTTTACTTTTAACTTGTAATATGCATACCATTTCTGAAGCACGGAAAAAAAACTATATCACTCGTGCACAACAGTTAGTGAACCATTGTTCAATAAAATAAGCCCTTTAAAAAGCATATCGAAAATCCAATGTAAAAATCATCATTAAAGGGAAACGCCTTCTTCACCCTCTGCCGAAACGCAGTCAAACTCCTGTGTGATCAGAGGATGTAGTAGGAGTAGATCACACTGCTAAATAATACATACGATCCTTGCTAAACAATCACTAAGTTGGGTATCAGCCCTTTAGTGATTTATATTAACAGGAGGATAGGTGATAAAAGCAGAAAACTTCTGCATGAAGTATATGCAGCACCGTGAGAGCTTTCTCCTCCCTCTCCCCCTCCCGTAGCATGTCAGTAATTGACAGTGATAGATAATATTGCCTGAACTTAGTGCACAGTTAACGGCTAACATAAAACTTGTGGGCAGTTTGGAAAAAATAAAACTGTGGGGGGAGTTAAAAACAGAAGCACCCTACTTATAAAGCATTTTATTTAAATCCTGCTGCATAATGTGTATTATATACAGAGGGGTCAATTTATAAAGCTCCGTATGGAGATTTTTGCCCCTTGTTTCCGGGAAGCCTTTAGGCTTGCGGGAAACAGAAGTTATGAAGCAGCGGTCTAAAGACCGCTGCTCCATAACTTGTCCGCCTGCTCTGAGGCGGCGGACAGAAATCAACCCGATCGAAAACTATCGGGTTTATTGACACCCCCTGCTAGGGGCCATTTGCACCAGAAGTTTACAAGAACTACTGTTACAATGATAAATGCTGTCAGCGTATGCTGTCGGCATTTATCAATGTGCGGTGGACATGATACGCTACATCGTATCATGTCCGCTCGCACATTAATAAATATACCCTATAGACTGGTAAATTAAATATATGTATATCCTGACTGAGAAATAAATATGTGTCTTCAGACACTGCTGCTCACATGCTGCAGGCAGATGGGATTCCTCTAAGTAGTACTATATATATGTAACAGACAATATGGTGTGTGTGTCACGTGACTGCATCATGACCATGTGACTACGGTGCCCCTGTAATGTACGCTACAATATGGCAGCTTACATAGGAAATCAAGCACTGGGTCAATGCTGTATTTCAAAACAATCTCCTTCAACAGTTTGGGGTAAGAGGAACAGATAAAATAGACAGCAGTGATTATTTTATTTTTATTAATAAGAAAAAGTAGGTTTTGGGGATTATTAGAAGACAGGTGTTAAGGGTCCCTTTAAGGTATGCATTAAAATTGTATTATTAGTATGCATTAAAATTCATATTAAAAATACAGATCAAAATGGAAATTTACATTTTCCTGTAAAATTTCTATTTAAAATACATAATAACATTCGCCTAGATTTAGAGTTCTGCGTTAGCCGTCAAAACCAGCGTTAAGGGGTCCTAACAATGTTTTTTACCGCCCGCTGGTATTTAGAGTCAGTCAGGAAAGGGTCTAACACTCACTTTCCAGCCGCGACTTTTCCATACCGCAGATCCCCTTATGCCAATTGCGTATCCTATCTTTTCAATGGGATCTTCCTAGCACCGGTATTTAGAGTCTTGGCTGAAGTGAGCGGTAGACCCTCTACCGACAAGACTCCAGCCACAGAAAAAAGTCAGTAGTTAAGAGCTTTCTGGGCTAACGCCGGTTTATAAAGCTCTTAACTACTATGCTCTAAAGTACACTAACACCCATACACTACCTATGTACCCCTAAACCAAGGTCCCCCCACATCGCCGCCACTCTAATAATTTTTTTTAACCCCTTATCTGCCGACCGGACACCGCCGCCACCTACATTATCCCTATGAACCCCTAATATGCTGCCCCTAACATCGCCGACCCCTATATTATATTTATTAACCCCTAATCTGCCCCCCCAATGTCGCCGCTACCTTACCTACACTTATTAACCCCTAATCTGCCGACCGGACCTCGCCGCCACTATAATAAATGTATTAACCCCTAAACCGCCTCACTCCCGCCTTGCAAAATAAATAGTATTAACCCCTAATCTGCCCTCCCTAACATCTGCGACACCTATCTTCAAGTATTAACCCCTAATCTGGCGACCGGACCTCGCCGCTACTCTGTATTAACCCCTAAAGCTAAGTCTAACCTTAACACCCCCCTAAGTTAAATATAATTTTATTCTAACGAAATAAATTATTTCTTATTAAAAAAATTAATCCTATTTAAAACTAAATACTTACCTGTAAAATAAACCCTAATATAGCTACAATATAAATAATAATTACATTGTAGCTATTTTAGGATTTATATTTATTTTACAGGCAACTTTGTATTTATTTTAACTAGGTACAATATCTATTAATAGTTATTTACTATTTAATAGCTACCTAGTTAAATTAATTACAAAATTACCTGTAAAATAAATCCTAACCTAAGTTACAATTAAACCAAACACTACACTATCAATAACTTAATTAACTAAACTACCTACAATTACCTACAATTAAATCAACTAAACTAAATTACAAAAAAAAAACAAACACTAAATTACAAAAAAAAAAAAAAATTACAAGAATTTTAAACTAATTACACCTACTCTAAGCCCCCTAAAAAAATTGTATCAGCCAATCCGATTGAACTTGAATCTGATTGGCTGATTCAATCAGCCAATCAGATTTTTCCTACCTTAATTCCGATTGGCTGATAGAATCCTATCAGCCAATCGGAATTCGAAGGACACCATCTTGGATGATGTCATTTAAAGGAACCTTCATTCGGTGTTAGGACGGCGGAAGAAGAGGAAGGATCCGCGCCGGCTGCTTCAAGATGGACCCGCTCCGCTCTGGATGGAAGAAGATAGAAGATGCCGCCTGGATGAAAACTTCAGACCCTCTGGAGGACCTCTTCTGGCCGGATAGGATGAAGAATTCGGACCCTCTTCTGGACGGATTGGATGGTACCCGGCTGGGTGAAGACAAGGTAGGAAGATCTTCAGGGGCTTAGTGTTAGGTTTTTTAAGGGGGGTTTGGGTGGGTTAGATTAGGGGTATGTGGGTGATGGGTTGTAATGTTGGGGGGGTATTGTATGTTTTTTTTACAGACAAAAGAGCTGATTTCTTTGGGGCATGCCCCCGCAAAAAGCCCTTTTAAGGGCTGGTAAGGTAATAGAGCTGTTAACTTTTTATTTTAGAATAGGGTAGGGCATTTTTTTATTTTGGGGGGCTTTGTTATTTTTTTAGGGGGCTTAGAGTAGGTGTAATTAGTTTAAAATTCTTGTAATTTTTTTTGTAATTAAGTGTTTGTTTTTTTGTAATTTAGTTTAGTTGATTTAATTGTAGGTAATTGTAGGTAGTTTAGTTAATTAATTTATTGATAGTGTAGTGTTAGGTTTAATTGTAACTTAGGTTAGGATTTATTTTACAGGTAATTTTGTAATTATTTTAACTAGGTAGCTATTAAATAGTAAATAACTATTTAATAGCTACTGTACCTAGTTAAAATAAATACAACGTTGCCTGTAAAATAAATATAAATCCTAAAATAGCTACAATGTAATTATTATTTATATTGTAGCTATATTAGGGTTTATTTTACAGGTAAGTATTTAGCTTTAAATAGGATTAATTTTTTTAATAAGAAATAATTTATTTCGTTAGAATAAAATTATAATTAACTTAGGGGACTGTTAGGGTTAGACTTAGCTTTAGGGGTTAATACATTTATTAGAGTAGCGGCGAGGTCCGGTCGCCAGATTAGGGGTTAATACTTGAAGATAGGTGTCGCAGATGTTAGGGAGGGCAGATTAGGGGTTAATACTATTTATTATAGGGTTTGCGAGGCGGGAGTGAGGCGGTTTAGGGGTAAATAAATTTATTATAGTGGCGGCGAGGTCCGGTCGGCAGATTAGGGGTTAATAAGTGTAGTTAAGGTAGCGGCGACATTGGGGGGGGCAGATTAGGGGTTAATAAATATAATATAGGTGTTGGCGATGTTAGGGGCAGCAGATTAGGGGTACATAGGTATAATGTAGGTTGCGGAGGTGTCTGGAGCGGCAGATTAGGGGCTAATAATATAATGCAGGTGTCAGCGATAGTGGGGGCTGCAGATTAGGGCTTAATAAGTGTAAGGTTAGGGGTGTTTAGACTCGGGTTACATGTTAGAGTGTTTGGTGCAGACTTAGAAACTATTTCCCCATAGGAAACAATGGGGCTGCGTTAGGAGCTGAACGCTGCTTACTTGCAGGTGATAGGTTTTTTTTCCGCCCAAAATGCCCCATTGTTTCCTATGGGGGAATCGTGCACAAGCACGTTTTTCCAGCTAGCCGTTACCGTAAGAAACGCTGGTATTAAGAGTTGAAGCGATGGTAAATATGCCTGTACGCTCCCTTTTTGGAGCCTAACGCAGCCCTTCAGAGAACTCTCAATACCAGCGTTATTTAAATGGTGCAGGGGAAAAAAAAAACGCGTAGCTAACGCACCCCTTTGGCCGCAAAACTCTAAATTTAGGCGATTGTATTTAAAGGACCAGTAAATACAGTATATATGCATAATGAACATGATAAAAGACAATACAATAGCACTTAGGTGCTGACAGACATGATACGATTTATCATTTATCATTGCACAAGCACTTGTTGTGATCTTCTTGTGCAATGCTACCCCCTGCAGATTCATGGCAATTCTGTATAGGATCAGGATTAATGTCCTCAGAGCAGGTGGACAATTTATAGAGCAGCGATCTTTAGAAGGCTCACGCAGAAACAGGGGCATCAAGCTCCATTTGGAGCTTGATAATTCGGCCCCTTAGGGGTCTATTTATATATGTGTTGACAGACATGATCTGCTATAGTGAACCATGTCCGCCGCACATCGATAAATGCCGACCGCATACGCGGTCAGCATTTATCATTGCACCAGCAGTTCTTGTGAACTGCTGGTGCAATAACGCCCCCTGCAGATTTGCGGCAAATTGGCCGCTAGCAAGGGGTGTCAATCAGCCTGATCATACATGATCGGGTGGATTGCTATACGCCGCCTCAGAGGCAACGTATGAGTTTAGGAGACCACTGCTTCTTAACCCCTGTTTCCGGCGAGCCTTTAGGCTCGCACGGAAACAAGAGGAACAGGGGCCATTCAGCCCTTGTTAAATAGACCCCTAGGTCTGAACTTTAAATGAGTAGTAGATTTTTTTCTGACTGATTTCAAAGTTATGTCTACTTCCACTCCTACTGTATCATGTGACAGCCATCAGCCAATCTAAAATGTATATACGTATATTCTGTGAATTCTTGTACATGCTCAGTAGGAGCTTGGGCCTCAAAAAGTGTAAATATAAAAAAGACTGCGCACATTTTGTTAATGGAAGTAAATTAGAAAGTTGTTTAAAATTGCCTGTTCTATCTGATTAATGAAAGTTTAATTTTGACTTGTATGTCCTGTTAATGTACACAGTAAAATTTTTATTTAATGTACACTATAGTTTAAAAATACAAAGTTTTTCTACTGTAAAATGAGTCTCACTGTCTTGGGTGGCCTGAGTAGGGGTGTTCGTTGTGTGTGAGGTTTCCTAACATGTCTTGTCATATTCACTAGGCATGGTACACCTGCAGTCCCCCTGCTTTATCTTGCCAAATAAATGTTTTTGAGTTTGTCTCAAAATAATACCTATATCTTAATGACAGAAAAAGATATGTTTTCAAAAATAGAACCAAATGCAAGATAAAGTATGCTGAAAACAGTGTAATTTCAATTGTATATGCTTAAAAATAGTTGTTACATTCGCCCTTTACTGTAAGATTCTGCATCCCAGTTCACAACTCTCTGAGACATCCAGATTCAGCCCATTTTTTTAGAGTATTTAATGAAGGCTGCCCACCAGGGTCTAAGAACTGGTCCTCAGATTATAATATACCAAGATTGGCACCTAGGGCCTAATGATCAAAAACTCGCCAGGATGGAGAGAAATCTAGACAAAAAAATTGGACAAGTGATAAAGCAAACACAACGCATGTCAAAATTAATTTAACTGTAATCAGTAAGAGATGTATATTGCTGAAAACGACATTGAATAAAAAATCCTGAAAAGATCAAACAGGGCTTACACACACAGAGGCACACAGGCACACACACACACACACACACATATGCGCACACATACATAGGCATGCACATGCACACACACATGCATACATAGGAATACACACAAAAAACACACAATCAAAATGTCTCCCAATATTTTTTAAACAGTTTTAGCACCATCAATGATGTAAAGTAAGGCATCAGGGGTCCTTATGGAAGTCTCTACCCAGAAATGCCCAGCACACACAGACACAATATAAGACCCTTTATATACCAGAGAAAACAACAACCCTAAACAAGCAATCAATTAATAACAAATTGATTCCCTAAATGTATTTAATTCAGCTGTAGAAATCCAACATCAATTCAAGATGCTCTGATAACTACACTGAATATAAAATGAACCATCAGAGTCAGGCCACAGGCATAAATATAAAGTTGACATTGACAATACTTTTGCTGGCTGGAATACTGGGGTGGGGTCTGGTAGATCAGTGGCACTATTAAGAAATGTATGAGTTTGAGTATTAATGCCGTAAGTGGAACTAGTAGAACAGTGGTCAGGTTGGCCTACCTACCTAGAGGCTCCATCCAAATTAAGAGATCCCCAAAGCACTAGGTCACCCTCCATTCTACAAGATCTAACAAAATATTTCCCTCTGTCAAGGTAGCACATGTCCTCCCCTGTCAATGCATGCTGTGTCAGGACTCAGGAGGGCTTACTTTAGAGAGGGAAGCTGCCTTTGTTGCCTGATATGCTGGCTGAGCATCTTGGGAAATGTAGTTCCAAAACCTCTGGTGGGCCAAGTTTGAGGATGTCTGCTATAGTGTATATATTCCTTACCATTGGTCCTTCTTTTTCCTACTCAAGGTAAACCAATAGAACCTTGTTAATCTAAATGTATTTTCATATTTATTATCTTGTACCACCAATTATAGTATACCCTACACTTGAATTATCCCAGCACAAAGAAAAAGTAAACCTTTATATATAATAATGTATATATTTCCAGTTGAGCCAAAAATGAATTACCTGTCTAATTACACACATGCAATCTGTTTTATATAAAGCAATCAACAGCGTGTTTATCAATATTCAGAAGAACAAATTAACTTAATTAAAGCATAATTATAGCAGATGAAAGGCATTGGCCCAAAATTATCTAAATAAATAAACTGCATATTAATGTTACTTTCCATAAGCATTAAACACCCCAAATGAATGAATTAATGAATTCATTCTTAAGCGTTTGTATTCATAAAGTGATAAAACAAATTTCCCTGTTTATGAGGATACCCATCAAGCATTGCCTTGGTACACATACACAATTATCCCTGCAAATAGCCAAGCCCTGTCCACAAACAACTAAGCTGACTATATTCCTACTCATAAAGAAACTGTATGACCTGAAGAACACATCATTGATACAGCATCCTTTAATATTTTGTCGAATATATATTTTTAGACAAATATACCTTTAGTTTTTCTTTAATAATAAGCAAACCTGAAAATAATTTTAAAAATGAGGTCTAAAGGATGAATCCATTACCCTTGGAAAATAATGGTGGAACACATTAACAAATACATTATAAAGGAATGAAATTACTTTTGTGATCTTTGTTGTAATGAAAATAGAACTAATTTTTTTAATGATGCAGTGAAAACATTTGTTTAACCTACCACACTGTGATGTCAGGATCTGAGTAAAATCTATCATCTCAATGTCAGAATTGAGCCTTAACATCCTAGCGCTGCGGAATCTGTTGGCACTCTACAAATAACCGATAATAATAATAATAATAGCTCTGATTAAGTAATATTATTAACCAATAATAACAATGGGAAGGCTAACAATGGCTCTCAACTCTGATTAGCTTAATGTAATCAATCAAAATAATTACAACCCGTTATAAGCTAGATGGAACCCCAGGGGAGACCCAGAACCTGTTGCTGGTCTCATGAAGATGTTGAAGAAAGGAGGTAAGGGGGGTTATTTTAATGGGGAAATCATTAAATGGAGGGTTCAGATGTAGTGGGAATATTTAAAATAGGCAAATTTTGTGACAGATTTCTATGGGAGGGTATTTGCTTAATTGGTATGTTTAGGGTTAATTGTGCTTTAGGAAGCAGAATGAGCAGTGGGTTATTAGACCTTATTGTGGTGTGGGATAATTCAACATGGCATATCTTTTCAGTACACATTAAGTTCTGTTGGCGTAAAATATGTTGCATGGCAAAAGGGCCTACCAAAGCATTGCAGGTTTCATCACATAATTTCACAGAATACTGCTGTTTATTATTTATGGTGGTATCTACAAGAGGAAGATGTCCCAGATCTGCAGACCTGCTGCTAACTTGATACAGCATAAGAAATAAGCCATGGTTTAGTATTTTGGATTTCTTGACTTCTCCTCCTCTATCTCCTCTGGCCCAAAGTCCAGTTCTTCTTAATGTCTGACATTTGTCTCAAATATTAAATAATGACTTTTTCAAATATCCTTAAAGCTATATTAAAAGGCCATTATTTAATAATGGTGTATGTCTTTCTAAGGGATTGGAAGAGGGGCAATATCATTATAGTGGACATGTGTGGACATGTATGTTTGTTGGGTTATTGATTTTGCTAATTTTTATTAGTGTAAACATTTTTTATTTCAATTGATTGAACAGCTAGTGTATCTGTTTGGTGATGCTTTATCCTAAAGTCATAAAATATGGCCAGGGTAATATCATTGTGTTATGTGCCACATTCTATCCAAACATAACAGTACTTAGCTATAATTTTAAAAGTGTTATCTGAAAACTTATCAATTCTTTTCAATATCTGAAACATGATCTTGTATTTATCTAATTAAATATCTAGAATTTGGATTATGTTCAGTAAAACAGTGCTGGTACAGGCGCATATTTCACTAAAATGATTATAAAGAAATTGCTGCTGATAAAACAATAAAAAAATGTCTGATTGTTATCATGTCAACATCAACAAGGTCAATCGTTAAAACATTTTCCTAAAATATATAAAAAACAAAACTCTGGTTCACATGTTGTGCAGTAGAGATGTGCATTCGGATACTTTGTGAGGATCCAAATGTGGAGGTAAGCAGTGGCTTGTTCCCTTCGGATATTTTCGCAGCCAGATTGATTCCTGTAAAAGCTCCCCACAATCAGACATTGATTTTTCTGTGCAAATCCAGATCTTAGAGTAGGGCTGCTTACTTCTGCATTCAGATCCTCACAAAGGATCTGAATGCACATCCCTATTGTTCAGCACGTGATTTAAATAATTTTATTTTTTTAAATGATAATTTAATAAACTGTATTAAACTGTACTAATGTGTATGCAAGTTGTTCTTTTACAATGAGCATATAAAAAAGAAAAAAAATTGTAGTGTGCAACCGAATGCAATGTAACTGCTAGATTACGAGTCTTGCGTTAGCCTTAAAAAGCAGCATTGAGAGGTCCCAACACTGCTTTTTAATGCCCACAGGTATTACGAGTCTGGCAGGTACAGGTGTACCGCTCACTTTTATTCCGCGACTCGAGCATACCGCAAATCCCCATACGTCAATTGCGTATCCTATCTTTTCAATAGGATTTGCCTAACGCTGGTATTATGAGTCTTGGAAGAAGTGAGCGGTACACCCTCTCCTGTCAAGACTTCTACCGCATTTAAAAGTCAGTAGTTAAGAGTTTTATGGGCTAACGCGTAACATAAAACTCTTAATTTAAGTGCTAAAAAGTACACTAACACCCATAAACTACCTATTAACCCCTAAATCGAGCCCCCCCACATCGGAAACACTTGAATAAATATATTAACCCCTAATCTGCCGACCGGACATCGCCGCCACTTTAAAAAATATATTAAACCCTAAACTACCGCACTCCCACCTCGCAAACACTAGTTAAATTTTTATTAACCCCTAATCTGCCATCCCTAACATCGCCGACACCTACTCACATTTATTAACCCCTAATCTGCCACCCCCAACGTCGCCGCTACTATATTAAAGGTATTAACCCCTAAACCTAAATCTAAACCTAACCCTAACCCCCCCTAACTTAAATATAATTTAAAATAATCTAAATAAAATTACAGCAATTAAATAAATTAATCCTATTTAAAACTAAATATTTACCAATAAAATAAACCCTAAGCTTGCTACAATATAACTAATAGTTACATTGTAGCTAGCTTAGGGTTTATATTTATTTTACAGGCAACTTTGTATTTATTTTAACTAGGTACAATAGTTATTAAATAGTTATTAACTATTTAATAACTACCTAGTTAAAATAAAGACAAATATACCTGTAAAATAAATCCTAACCTAAGTTACAATTACACCTAACACTACACTATCCTATATTATAAAAGACAAGAGTTTGTCTGAAGCCGTCATGCGCAGTTCAGACAAACACTTGGCCTATAGCTGACAGCTGTTGATACTTCGCACGCGCACCCTCACCGCGCGCACCCGCGTACCCTCAAAGCAAAAACTGATGTGACCTCGCATGCGCACTTTCACCGCGCGCACCCTCGCACCCACTTAGCCTAAAAACATCGGCAACAGATTACGATTACATCGGGACATGTGACCTCATGCGCACCTTCACCGCGCGCACCCTCGCACCCACTTAGCCTATCACACACTTTAGCCTAAAAACATCGGCAACAGATTACATCAGGACATGTGACCTCATGCGCACCTTCACCGCGCGCACCCTCGCACCCACTTAGCCTATCACACACTTGCAGAACACTTGCAGAATGCGCACGCACCCTCGCACCCACTGCGCACGCGCACGCGAACCCACGCGCACGCAAACATAGCCTCAGCGTGACTAGCCGTTGAAAGCGTCGCGAGGCATAACTTAATACATTGCGCATTTGTATTGCACTGAGAAAGGTCATTCTTTGAAAGCTCCGGAATTTAACAAAAGATTTAACAAAAAAAACATTTGCTCTTTACTTTAAACATTTGCTCTTTACTTTAAAAGAATTGGGTCTGGAAATTTTAGTTTAAAACAAAAATTGTACAAAAAAAAAAAAAATGCCCTCAGGACTTATGTATGTGCTACATAGCACATATTAAAAACAATTACCTCAGGACTTAAAGAGAAGGGGGGGGCAGAGAGCCAAAGAGAAGGGGGGGGGCAGAGAGCCAAAGAGAAGGGGGGGCAGAGAGCCAAAGAGAAGGCGGGGGGGGGGGCAGAGAGCCAAAGAGAAGGCGGGGGGGGCAGAGAGCCAAAGAGAAGGGGGGGCAGAGAGCCAAAGAGAAAGGGGGGGGCAGAGAGCCAAAGAGAAAGGGGGGGGCAGAGAGCCAAAGAGAAGGGGGGGCAGAGAGCCAAAGAGAAGGGGGGGGCAGAGAGCCAAAGAGAAGGGGGGGGGCAGAGAGCCAAAGAGAAGGGGGGGGGCAGAGAGACAAAGAGAAGGGGGGGGCAGAGAGCCAAAGAGAAGGGGGGGGGCAGAGAGCCAAAGAGAAGGGGGGGCAGAGAGCCAAAGAGAAGGGGGGGCAGAGAGCCAAAGAGAAGGGGGGGCAGAGAGCCAAAGAGAAGGGGGGGCAGAGAGCCAAAGAGAAGGGGGGGGGGGGAGAGAGAGCCAAAGAGAAGGGGGGGGGAGAGAGAGACAAAGAGAAGGGGGGGAAGAGAGCCAAAGAGAAGGGGGGGAGAGCCAAAGAGAAGGGGGGGAGAGCCAAAGAGGGGGGAGAGAGAGAGCCAAAGAGGAAAAGGAGCCAAAAAGGAGAGAGAGCCAAAGAGGGGGGAGAGAGAGCCAAAGAGGGGGGAGAGAGAGCCAAAGAGGGGGGGGGGAGCCAAAGGGGGGCGAGAGAGCTAAAGGGGGGGAGAGCCAAAGAGGGGGGAGAGAGAGAGCCAAAGAGGGGGGAGAGAGCCAAAGAGGAGAGCAAAAGAGGGGAGAGAGACAAAGAGGGGGGAGAGAGAGCCAAAGAGGGGGGGGGCAGAGCCAAAGAGGGGGGGGGAGAGCCAAAGAGGGGGGGAGAGAGCCAAAGAGGTGGGAGAGCGCCAAAGAGGGGGGAGAGAACAAAAGAGGGGGGAGAGAGCCAAAGAGGGGAGGGGAGAGCAAAAGAGGGGGGGGGGGAGAGCCAAAGAGGGGGGGAGCCAAAGGGGAGGGGGGAGCCACATAGCACATATTAAAAACAATTACCTCAGGACTTAAAGAGAAGGGGGGGGCAGAGAGCCAAAGAGAAGGGGGGGGCAGAGAGCCAAAGAGAAGGGGGGGCAGAGAGCCAAAGAGAAGGCGGGGGGGGGGCAGAGAGCCAAAGAGAAGGCGGGGGGGGCAGAGAGCCAAAGAGAAGGGGGGGCAGAGAGCCAAAGAGAAAGGGGGGGGCAGAGAGCCAAAGAGAAAGGGGGGGGCAGAGAGCCAAAGAGAAGGGGGGGCAGAGAGCCAAAGAGAAGGGGGGGGGGCAGAGAGCCAAAGAGAAGGGGGGGGGCAGAGAGACAAAGAGAAGGGGGGGGGCAGAGAGCCAAAGAGAAGGGGGGGGGGGGCAGAGAGCCAAAGAGAAGGGGGGGGGCAGAGAGCCAAAGAGAAGGGGGGCAGAGAGCCAAAGAGAAGGGGGGGCAGAGAGCCAAAGAGAAGGGGGGGCAGAGAGCCAAAGAGAAGGGGGGGGAGAGAGAGCCAAAGAGAAGGGGGGGGGAGAGAGAGCCAAAGAGAAGGGGGGGAAGAGAGCCAAAGAGAAGGGGGGGAGAGCCAAAGAGAAGGGGGGGAGAGCCAAAGAGGGGGGAGAGAGAGAGCCAAAGAGGAAAAAGAGCCAAAAAGGAGAGAGAGCCAAAGAGGGGGGAGAGAGAGCCAAAGAGGGGGGAGAGAGAGCCAAAGAGGGGGGGGGGGGAGCCAAAGGGGGGCGAGAGAGCTAAAGGGGGGGAGAGCCAAAGAGGGGGGAGAGAGAGAGCCAAAGAGGAAAGAGAGCCAAAGAGGAGAGCAAAAGAGGGGAGAGAGACAAAGAGGGGGGAGAGAGAGCCAAAGGGGGGGGGGCAGAGCCAAAGAGGGGGGGGAGAGCCAAAGAGGGGGGGAGAGAGCCAAAGAGGGGGGAGAGCGCCAAAGAGGGGGGAGAGAACAAAAGAGGGGGGAGAGAGCCAAAGAGGGGAGGGGAGAGCAAAAGAGTGGGGGGGGAGAGCCAAAGAGGGGGGGAGCCAAAGGGGAGGGGGGAGCCAAAGGGGAGGGGAGAGCCAAAGAGGGGGGAGAGAGAGAGCCAAAGAGGAGAGAGAGCCAAAGAGGGGGGAGAGAGAGCCAAAGAGGGGGGAGAGAGAGCCAAAGGGGGGGGGAGCCAAAGAGGGGAGAGAGCCAAAGAGGAGAGAGAGCAAAAGAGGGGAGAGAGCCAAAGAGGGGGGGGGGGGAGAGCCAAAGAGGGGGGAGCCAAAGAGGGGGGGGAGAGCCAAAGGGGGGGAGAGCCAAAGAGGGGGGAGAGAGAGCAAAAGAAAGGATGGAGAGAGCCAAAGAGGGGAGAGAGAGAGCAAAAGAGGGGAGAGAGAGAACAAAGGAGAGGGGGGAGAGAAAGCAAAAGAGAGGGGGGAAAGAAAGCAAAAGAGAGCGGGGAAGAGAGAGCAAAAGAAAGGGGGGAGAGAGCAAGGGGTGGGACCGCTGTTCTGAAAAAAATGGCCCGTGTACACGGGCTTTAGTACTAGTCATTAAATAAATTACCTAAACTACCTACAAAATTAATTACAATTAAATTAAATAAACTAAAGTACGAAAAACATTAAATTACAGAAAATAAAAAAATAATTAATTTTTTTCTAAACTAATTACACCTACTCTAATCCCCCTAATAAAATAAAAAAGCCCCCCAAAATAATAAAATTCCCTACCCTATACTAAATTACAAATAGCCCTTAAAAGGGCCTTTTGCGGGGCATTGCCCCAAAGTAATCAGCTCTTTCACCTGTAAAAAAAATACAATACACCCCCAACATTAAAACCCACCACCCACACACCCAACCCTGCTCTAAAACCCATCCAATCCCCCCTTAATAAAACCTAACACTAACCCCTTGAAGATTTCCCTACCTTGAGATGTCTTCACCCAGCCGGGCACAAGTGGACCTCCAGAGGGGCAGAAGTCTTCCTCCGATCCGGGCAGAAGAGGTCCTCCAAGCGGCAGAAGTCTTCATCCAGGCGGCATCTTCTATCTTCATCCATCCGGAACAGAGCGGGTCC
The DNA here is from genome assembly GCF_027579735.1 of Bombina bombina. Classification (NCBI taxonomy): domain Eukaryota; kingdom Metazoa; phylum Chordata; class Amphibia; order Anura; family Bombinatoridae; genus Bombina; species Bombina bombina. The sequence goes on along the minus strand of NC_069501.1, from coordinate 454,763,952 downwards.
ATCTTCAATACTGCCGACGCAGAGCCATCCTCTTCAAACGAAGTCCAAGCGAAGAATGAAGGTTCCTTTAAATGACCCCATCCAAGATGGCATCCCTTGAATTCCGATTGGCTGATAGGATTCTATCAGCCAATCGGAATTAAAGTAGGAAAAATCCTATTGGCTGATTGGATCAGCCAATAGGATTGAGCTTGCATTCTATTGGCTGATTGGATCAGCCAATAGAATGTGGTTATATATGCTGATTCAGTAGTGAATATAGTATGTCATTATATGAGTTATGTCTTTTATTCTCAGGGTTACATGAGTGTATTAATTAATATACTTATTTTCTTTCTGTGAATATTGTTTTGATAATGTGTTTAAAGAAAACGAAGGAATAATGACAAATTTGTTAAAATAGTTAAAATTCTTACCTTTAGCATGCTGGAGAGCTATGCTAACCTGTTCCTCTTCTCTAGAGAGTTTGGCTGCACTAATAGGAGGCTTAACTCAGCTGCTCCAAGGGCCTGCACTAAAGGAGAAGGAACTTTAGCGCAGGCTCCTATTAGCACGACCGGCCTCTGTGTAGACAAGGACCGTGAACTTTTTCATCTGTAGCTGTGGAACTTTTACATTAGTTTAACGAACGACAAATGTAAATGTTCCACAAATTTTATATATATAGACACACTCACATACACCCACACCCCCACACACACACACATATATATATATATATATATATATATATATATATACACACACTCACATACACACACACATATATATATATATATACACACACTCACATACACACACACCCCCACACACACACACACACATATATATATATATATACACACACTCCACACTCACATACACACACACATATATATATATATATATATACACACACTCACATACACACACACTATATATATATATATATATATATATATATATATATACAGTATGTGTGTGTGTATGTGAGTATGTGTATATGTGAGTGTGTGTATATATATATATATATATATATATATATGTGTGTGTGTGTGGGTGTGTGTGTATGTGAGTGTGTGTATATATATATATATATATATATATATATATACAGTATGTATATATACATATATATATATATATATATATATATATATATATATATATATAGTATATATACATATATATATATATATATATATATATACAGTATATATATATATATATATATATATATACACACACACTCACACACACACATATATATATATATATACACACACTCACATATACACATATTCACATACACACACACATACTGTATATATATATATATATATATATATATATATATATATATATGCAGTATATATATATATATATATATATATATATATATATATATATATATATATATATATATATATATATATATATATACACACACTAACATGCACACACAACATATTGCTTCTTTAGATAATTGCTTTTTTTTCTCAATAAAGCCACTGTGGCCTTTTCAATCATCGTATCTAAGCATATAATTTGGGAACAACTTGTATAAGATTTAAAATAAAAGAACAAATGAAAATTCCTGCAGTCATATATATAAATATATATATATATATATATATATATATATATATATATATATATATATATATATATATATTGCTTAATTAAACTTCCCTTCCTACAGTGCGTGAACATTTCTAGCTATTTTAAATTATTCTTATTACAATATTATATGAACACAATTTTTGTTCTCCGTGTGAATGAGTTTCCTAGTTATTTTTTTAATAATTAAAAGTTAGATTTTACTATCTTGTCTTTCTAAGGTAAATGATGTTTAAATAAAAGTATATCTTATTAATATACTATCAGAGCCCATTAAACACATAGGGCTAGATTACAAGAGGAGCGCAATAGTTTGCGCCATAATGATAAGGGAAATACCGCTCAGGTTTGCACTTATTGGGCTTACCGCTAGTATTACAAGTTTAAAGTAAATGGGGTCGTGTGAGAGCAATTAGGATTTACGATAGGACCATTACTGGGATTTCAGAGCTGCGGTTAGTTATTTGGAAAAATAAAAGTTGCACAAAACGCTTCAAAAATACATTTACAAAGTACAGTTACACTTATAATAACACTGTCTAATAAATATTTTAAAAAAATATTACGCAAAAAAGTTATAAGGACTCAAAGATATGAGATCTTGTGTGGTAGAAAAAAACCAGCCAAAGGGCCTTAACATAGAGACACATACATATTTATGTCTAATGATGTATATGTATATATATGCCTATTCATGTTTACATATGTTTACATATGTATTTATGAATTTAAATGTATTTACATACATATATACACAAATAAAACACATAAATATACATGTATACATATATATAAGTGCATTAGAGCCTTTTGTCGTGAGTAGATGAAAATATGTAAAAACCTACTTATGCAATATTCATTTTTAATAAAGTTTTAACTATGTATTTACTGTAAATATTTCACATTCCAATGTTCTGTACATAGCAGAATATGTTCTTTGTATTTTAAATAGATATTCCTATATATATATATATATATATATATATATATATATATATATACACTGTATCTGTAAATAGCTATACATATATATTTGCTTAAAAAAACATCAAATATATGTAAAAATATTTATTCCTGAATAGTGATGTCGCGAACATAAAAATGTGGGTTCGCGAACGGCGAACGCGAACTTCCCCAACTGTTCGCGAACGGGCGAACCGCTATAGACTTCAATAGGCAGGCGAACTTTAAAACCCACAGGGACTCTTTCTGGCCACAATAGTGATGGAAAAGTTGTTTCAAGGGGACTAACACCTGGACTGTGGTATGCCGGAGGGGGATCCATGGCAAAACTCCCATGGAAAATTACATAGTTGATGCAGAGTCTGGTTTTAAGCCATAAAGGGCATAAATCACCTAACATTCCTAAATAGTTTGGAATAACATGCTTTAAAACATCAGGTATGATGTTGTATTGATCAGGTAGTGTAAGGGTTATGCCCGCTTCACAGTGACAGACCAAACTCCCCGTTTAAAGGGACAGTCTACACCAGAATTTTTATTGTTTTAAAAGATAAATAATCCCTTTATTACCCATTTCCCAGTTTTGCATAACTAACACATTTATAATAATATACTTTTAACCTCTGTGATTATCTTGTATCTAAGCCTCTACAAACTGCCCCTTTTTTCAGTTCTTTTGACAGACTTGCAGTCTAGCCAATCAGTGCCTGCTCCCAGATAACTTCTCGTGCACGAGTACAGTGTTATCTATATGAAATACATGAACTAACACCCTCTAATGGTGAAAAAATGTTAAAATGCAATCTGAAAGAGGTGGGCTTCAAGGTCTAAGAAATTAGCATATGAACTTCCTAGGTTAAGCTTTCAACTAAGAATACCAAGAGAACAATGCAAAATTAGTGATAAAAGTAAATTGGAAAATTGTTTAAAATTACATGCTCTATCTGAATCATGAAAGTTTATTTTGGCCTAGACTGTCCCTTTAACACACCGCAAACAACCGCAAACAGTCCATTTGCACACCTGTAAACTCCCCATTTGCACAAGGTTGGATACCAAGCTAGCCATGTCCCGTTCCTTGTCCTCACTGATGTCATTGAAGGTCTCCTCCTCCACCCAGTCACGAACAACACCAAGGGTCCCTGAAAGGTGACAACAAGCCCCCCGGGATGCCTGCTGTGTTTGTTCTTCTACCTCCTCAAAGCCACCTTCCTCCTCTGACTCCTCTTCTTCAGACTCCTCTCTCTGTATTGCCTCTCTCTGCGTTATTATAAGGTGTGTTAAGTAATACTATTCCTATCAGTTTAATCCCTGTTACGTCCCCTATTAGGGGACGTGTATATGGCATCGATTTTAGGAACTGGGAGATGGAAAAATGGAAAAAGATGCTTGGTCGGTCCTCCTACTTCAAATTTGGGGCACTGCGCGTGCAATCTAATGTGCCACCAGATAGGAGTGGTGTGTTAAGTAGTTCTATTCTTATCAGTTTAATCCCTGTTACGTCCCCTATCAGGGGACATGTATATGGCATTGATTTTAGGAACCGGGAGATGGAAAAAGATTCTTGGTCGGTCCTCCTACTTTAAATTTTGGGCACTGCGCGTGCAATCTAATGTGCCACCAGATAGGAGTGGTGTGTTAAGTAGTACTATTCTTATCAGTTTAATCCCTGTTACGTCCCCTATCAGGGGACGTGTATATGGCATAGATTTTAGGAACCGGGAGATGGAAAAAGATGCTTGGTCGGTCCTCCTACTTCAAATTTGAGGCACTGCGCGTGCAATCTAATGTGCCACCAGATAGGAGTGGTGTGTTAAGTAGTTCTATTCTTATCAGTTTAATCCCTGTTACGTCCCCTATCAGGGGACGTGTATATGGCATCGATTTTAGGAACCGGGAGATGGAAAAAGATGCTTTGTCGGTCCTCCTACTTCAAATTTGTGGCACTGCCCGTGCAATCTAATGTGCCACCAGATAGGAGTGGTGTGTTAAGTAGTACTATTCCTATCAGTTTAATCCCTGTTACGTCCCCTATCAGGGGACGTGTATATGGCATCGATTTTAGGAACTGGGAGATGGAAAAAGATGCTTGGTCGGTCCTCCTACTTCAAATTTGGGGCACTGCTCCTGCAATCTAATGTGCCACCAGATAGGAGTGGTGTGTTAAGTAGTTCTATTCTTATCAGTTTAATCCCTGTTATGTCCCCTATCAGGGGACGTGTATATGGCATCAATTTTAGGAACCGGGAGATGCAAAAAGATTCTTGGTCGGCCCTCCTACTTCAAATTTGGGGCCCTGCGCATGCAATCTAATGTGCCACAAGATAGGAGTGGTGTGTTAAGTAGTACTATTCTTATCAGTTTAATCCCTGTTACGTCCCCTATCAGGGGATGTGTATATGGCATCGATTTTAGGAACCGGCAGATGGAAAAAGATGCTTTGTCGGTCCTCCTACTTCAAATTTGGGGCACTGCATGTGCAATCTAATGTGCCACCAGATAGGAGTGGTGTGTTAAGTAGTTCTATTCTTATCAGTTTAATCCCTGTTACGTCCCCTATCAGGGGACGTGTATATGGCATCGATTTTAGGAACCGGGAGATGGAAAAAGATGCTTGGTCGGTCCTCCTACTTCAAATTTGTGGCAGCGCGCGTGCAATCTAATGTGCCACCAGATAGAAGTGGTGTGTTAAGTAGTTCTATTCTTATCAGTTTAATCCCTGTTATGTCCCCTATCAGGGGACGTGTATAAGGCATCGATTTTAGGAACCGGGAGATGGAAAAAGATGCTTGGTCGGTCCTCCTACTTCAAATTTGGGGCACTGCGCGTGCAATCTAATGTGCCACCAGATAGGAGTGGTGTGTTAAGTAGTACTATTCCTATCAGTTTAATCCCTCTTATGTGCCTTTTTTTGGTTTGGTTTTTGAAGCCACAGTGCAGCACCAGAGGCCAGAAAAATTAGGCATGTACACATGCCTGAAAAATTAGGTATTGTTGCAGCCGCTGCTGTAGCAGCGGCCAGAAAAATTGATGTTTGTTTCCCAGGCAGAAAGTGCCCTAAAACATTGCGGCTTGAACCCTAGTTGGTGGCAGATAAGTGACGCAAGTCATCCGGCATTCAGAGATAAAATACAGCAGCGTGTGGACCATTTTTAGCCCAAGGCAGCTCATCTCATCAGGCCTTTTTAAGTCGAATGTATTGCCCAGTGTCAGTCCCTTCGGAATCCATCCCTCATTCATCTTAATAAAGGTGAGGTAATCTAGACTTTTTTGACCTAGGCGACTTCTCTTCTCAGTGACAATACCTCCTGCTGCACTGAAGGTCCTTTCTGACAGGACACTTGAAGCGAGGCAGGCCAGAAGTTCTATCACAAATTGGGATAGCTCAGGCCACAGGTCAAGCCTGCACACCCAGTAGTCAAGGGGTTCATCGCTCCTCAGAGTGTCGATATCTGCAGTTAAGGCGAGGTAGTCTGCTACCTGTCGGTCGAGTCGTTCTCTGAGGGTGGACCCCGAAGGGCTGTGGCGATGTGTAGGACTTAAAAAGCTCCGTATGTCCTCCATCAACAACACGTCTGTAAAGCATCCTGTCCTTGCCGGCGTGGTCATGGGAGGAGGAGGATTACTTTCACCTCTTCCCCTGTTAGATTCCCGTTGTGCTGTGACATCACACTTATACGCTGTGTAAAGCATACTTTTTAATTTATTTTGGAACTGCTGCATCCTTTACGACTTGCGGTAATTCGGTAACATTTCAGGCACTTTATGCTTATACCGGGGGTCTAGTAGCGTGGACACCCAGTACAGGTCATTCTCCTTCAGCCTTTTTATACGAGGGTCCCTAAACAGGCACGACAGCATGAAAGACCCAATTTGCACAAGGTTGGATGCCAAACTACTCATGTCCCATTCCTCGTCCTCAGTGATCTCACTGAAGGTATCTTCTTCCCCCCAGCCACGTACAACACCACGGGTACCAGATAGGTGACAACGAGCACCCTGGGATGCCTGTTGTGGTTGGTCTTCCTCCTCCTCCTCAAAGCCACATTCCTCCTCTGACTCCTCTTCCTCACAATCCTCTTCCAGCGTTGCCGCAGGTCCAGCAAGCGATGCTGATAAGGCTGTTTCTGGTGGTGATGGTGACCACAACTCTTCCTCTTCCTCTTCATGCTCATCTACGGCCTGATCCAGCATTCTTCGCAGGGCATGCTCCAGGAAGAAATCAAATGGTATGATGTCGCTGATGGTGCCTTCGGTGCGACTGACTAGGTTTGTCACCTCCTCAAAAGGACGCATGAGCCTACAGGCATTGCACATGAGCGTCCAGTAACGTGGCAAAAAAATTCCCAGCTCCGCAGAGGCTGTCCTAGCACCCCGTTCATACAAATAGTCATTAATGGCTTTTTCTTGTTGGATCAGGCGGTCAAACATTAGGAGTGTTGAATTCCAACGTATCGGGCTGTCGCAAATCAAGCGCCTCACTGGCATGTTGTTTCGCCGCTGGATATCTGAAAAGTACAGCATGGCCGTGTAGGAATGCCTGAAATGGCCACACACCTTCCTGTCCTGCTTCAGAACTGTAAGCCTGGGTACTTATGCACAAAGCATTGTACGATCAGATTACACACATGTGCCATGCACGGCACATGTGTCAACTTGCCCAAATTCAATGCTGCCACCAAATTTCTTCCGTTGTCACTAACCACTTTGCCGATCTCCAGTTGGTGCGGAGTAAGCTACTGATCCACCTGTGCATTCAGGGCGGACAGGAGTGCTAGTCCGGTGTGACTCTCTGCTATCAGGCAAGTCAACCCCAAGACGGCGTGACACTGCCGTATCCGGGATGTGGAATAGTACCTGGGGAGCTGGGGGGGTGCCGTTGATGTGGAGCAAGACACAGCAGCAGAAGAGGACTCAGCCGAGAAAGAGGTTATGGAAGAGGATGGAGTAGGAGGAGTAGAGGAGGTGGCAGCAGGCCTGCCTGCAAGTCGTGGTGGTGTCACCAACTCCTCTGCAGAGCCATGCAATCCATGCTTGGCAGCCATCAGCAGGTTTACCCAATGCACAGTGTAGGTGATATACCTGCCCTGACCATGCTTTGCAGACCAGGTATCAGTGGTCAGATGGACCCTTGCCCCAACACTGTGTGCCAGACATGCCATTACTTCCTTTTGCACAATCAAGTACAGGTTGGGGATTGCCTTTTGTGCAAAGAAATTTTGGCCAGGTATCTTCCACTGCGGTGTACCAATAGCTACAAATTTTTTGAATGCCTCAGACTCCACCAGCTTGTATGGTAAAAGCTGGCGGGCTAAGAGTTCAGTCAAGCTAGCTGTCAGATGCCGGACAAGGGGGTGACTTTGTGACATTGGCTTCTTACGCTCAAACATGTCCTTGACAGACACCTGACTGTGGGCAGATGAGCAGGAACTGCTCAAGGCGAGACACGGAGTGGCGGATGGTTGAGAGGGGGCAAGGAGGACAGCAGTGGTTGACGTGGCTGAAGATGCTGGAGCAGGATGAGGATGGCGGCTTTGAGTTTGTGTGCTGCTTGTACTCATGTGTTGATCCCATAGGCGTTTGTGATGTGCGATCATGTGCCTTCGCAAAGCAGTTGTACCTAGGTGGGTGTTGGACTTCCCACAACTCAGTTTCTTTTGGCACAGGTTGCAAATGGCATCGCTGTTTTCAGAGACAGACACACACAAAAAATGCCACACTGCTGAGCTCTGCAATGATGGCATTCTGGTGGTGGCAACAGCATGCGTTGATTGGCGTTCTGTCTGGCTGACCCCGGGTGCTGATGCATGCTGTCTGACTGTGCCACTAGCTCCTTGCGACGACCTCCCCCTCCTTCCAACTCGTCTCCTCCTCCTCTCTGTCTCCCCATCTGAACTTTCCCCCTATTCTTCTTCTCTTCTAGCAGGCACCCACGTGACATCCACGGACGCATCGTCATCATCAACCTCTTCACTTGTATCTGACAACTCAGCAAAGGAAGCAGCAGGGGGTACAACATCATCATCATCACACCGTACGTCCATGTGTGTAATGCTGCCTGACTGAGACATATCCCTGTTATCTACATCCTCTGTCAATAATGGTTGCGCATCACTATCACTCATTTCTTCCAACTGATGTGTAAATAACTCCTCTGACAGATCAAGTGAAGCGGCTGTGGTGCTAGTGTTGGTGGTGGCGGCAGGCGGGCGAGTGGTAACTTGAGAGGTGCCCGAAGCTAAGCTGGAGGAGGATGGTGCGTCAAGGTTCCGAGCAGAAGCTGTAGAAGATTGGGTGTCCTGTGTTAGCCAGTCAACTATGTCCTCAGAAATGTTCGAGTTCGGAGTACGTGGCCTCTGAACACTGGGCATTATTCTAGGGCCAAAGGGAATCACAGCACCACGAACACGACGGCCCCTGCGGGGTGGCCTGCCTCTGCCTGTAATTTAGTAGTACTATGCGTGCAAGCTACTGTGACAACAGATATGAGTGGCACTGTGCACTGGCAGAAGTTGGCAGAGTAGACGCTGTAGGCCTGACACACACGCTTGCAGACAACTAACTGCTATTCAATCTATTACAGTCAAAATTGAATTTTTCTTTTAAATGTAGACTACTGTTACACCAGATATGAGTGGTGGCACTGGGGTGACACTGTGCTCTGGCAGGCAGGCACTGAAATGCACACGTGTGAAGGAAACTGACTGCTATTATTTAACACAGTCAAAAAAGTTTTTTTTTTTTTTTTTAAATCTACACTACTATTACACCAGATATGAGTGGTGGCACTGGGGTGACACTGTGCCCTGGCAGACAGGCCCTGAAACGCACACGTGTGAAGGAAAATGACTGCTATTATTTAACACAGTCAAAAAAGTGTTGTTTTTTTTTAAATCTACACTACTGTTACACCAGATATGAGTTGCACTGGGGTGACACTGTGCCCTGGCAGGCAGGCACTGAAACGCACACGTGTGAAGGAAACTGACTGCTATTATTTAACACAGTCAAAAAGTTTTTTGTTTTTTTTTAAATCTACACTACTGTTACACCAGATATGAGTTGCACTGGGTGACACTGTGCCCTGGCAGGCAGGCAGGCACTGAAACGCACACGTGTGAAGGATACTGACTGCTATTATTTAACACAGTCAAAAAAGTTTTTTTTTTTTTTTTTAAATCTACACTACTGTTACACCAGATATGAGTTGCACTGGGGTGACACTGTGCCCTGGCAGGCAGGCCCTGAAACGCACACGTGTGAAGGAAACTGACTGCTATTATTTAACACAGTCAAAAAGGTGTTGTTTTTTTGTAAATATACACTACTGTTACACCAGATATGAGTTGCACTGGGGTTACACTGTGCCCTGGCAGGCAGGCCCTGAAACGCACACGTGTGAAGGAAACTGACTGCTATTATTTAACACAGTCAAAAAAGTGTTGTTTTTTTTAAATCTACACTACTGTTACACCAGAGATGAGTTGCACTGGGGTGACACTGTGCCCTGGCAGGCAGGCACTGAAACGCACACGTGTGAAGGAAACTGACTGCTATTATTTAACACAGTCCAAAAAGTGTTGTTTTTTTTAAATCTACACTACTGTTACACCAGATATGAGTTGCACTGGGGTGACACTGTGCCCTGGCAGGCAGGCACTGAAACGCACACGTGTGAAGGAAACTGACTGCTATTATTTAAAACAGTCAAAAAAGTGTTGTTTTTTTAAATCTACACTACTGTTACACCAGATATGAGTTGCACTGGGGTGACACTGTGCCCTGGCAGGAAGGCCCTGAAACGCACACATGTGAAGGAAACTGACTGCTATTATTTAACACAGTCTAAAAAGTGTTGTTTTTTTTAAATCTACACTACTGTTACACCTGATATGAGTGGTGGCACTGGGCAAGTGGGCACAGTATACGCTGTGAGTCTGACACACACGCTGGCAGGCAGGCAACTGCAATTAGATTACACAGGAAAAAAAAAAAAAAAGCAGACTGATGTTCTAGCCCTAAAAAGGGCTTTTTGGGGTGCTGTCCTTACAGCAGAGATCAGATAAGTCCTTCAGGACTGTAGTGGACACTGAATACACTAGCCTAGCTATCAATTTCCCTATTAAATCAGCAGCAGCTACACTTTCCCTCCTCTCACTAAGAATGCAGCTTCCAAATGAATCTAAAATGGATGCTGTCCAGGAGGTGGGAGGGTCTGGGAGGGAGTGTCTGCCGCTGATTGGCTGTAATGTGTCTGCTGACTGTGAGGTAAAGAGTCAAAGTTTACTCAATGATGAAGAATAGGGGTGGATCGAACATCGCATATGTTCGCCTGCCACGGCGAACGCGAACATGCTATGTTCGCCGGGAACTATTCGCCGGCGAACTATTCGCGGCATCACTACATATAAATAAAAAGGCTACATGAATAATACAGAACCATGTAGCTACTGCTAAAATATAAAGCTACCAGTCTATATCATGCACACTTACCAAGTACACAAAACCATGAGTAAACATTTCTGGTGTCATAGAGTGCATAAATAACTCATCTTCAAGAAGGTGGAGCCCAGTATCAAGGCATGGAACTTAGCAATCAGTACTAATAAGTGGATCAAACGAGAGTAAAGTCAAAATGAAACACATATGATTCATACAGAGCATACTATTTAAAAAATCTTTCCAATTTACATCTATAATGACATTTGCTTTGTTCTCTTGGTATCCTTTGTTGAACAGTAAACCTAGGCAGGCAAATAGGAGCTTATGAGAGTGTACGTACCTGTAGCATTCTATGGCAAGAGTATGTACAGTTATGTATAATATTGCTATAAACATTGTTGTAAACATTCCTGCCAGATGAATAATGACACATGCGCACTCCTGAGCTCACCTAAGATGATTACTTGTTAACAAAGGATACCATGAGAACTAAGTAAAATAATTAATAAAAGTAATTTGGAAAGCTGTTTAACACTTCATTCTTTATCCAATTCTTTTAAATGTAATTTTGAGTTTACTTTACCTTTAAAAAAAGAGAATGACTTTGCAAAGGAGGAAAACCAATAGCATGATAAGAACTTACCATGCTATTGAAGATGTACCCAACATTTGAATGCCCCTTTAATATGTAATATATTTGAAAGCCATTGAATATGAAAACCACGCCAGTCACCTGGCACTTGAATGTATCCGATAGAAACATTTGATTCTAGAAAGAAATAGCAATGGATAAAATGTGTTATCTTTCTCATTATTAATTTAACAGTAATACATTAAAAAAAAAACCCTGCAGTAATAAAGTTTAAAAATATCACTAAACACATTCAAGGTGCAAAATTAATGCTTATTTTGCTGGTGGATAAACAATTACTATTGCTTAGATTTTTCTTCCATCAAACATTATTATAGCAACAAATATGAGTTGCTCTTTCTCTGATGTGTTGTTTATAGTGTGAGATAAATGTATTGAATTTTGTTTTTAGAATATATTTGGAAATGCATAAAAATAAAATACATTAACATTTATATATATATAGAAAGAGTTTTCATACTCACATAAAATGTTATGGAAAATGAGTCACATTTAAACACATTATAGATAGAGATATATAGATATCATCAATTTTAAGATGAAGAAATGCACTTTTTTAGTAAGTGAAACCATTTTTAACAGCTGTTACTTTCATTTTTTTCTAAAAGCCATCATCATTAAAACAATATTCCCCTCTTCATAAAGCAAGGGCAGAACGTCAATATATATAAATCTAGTTTTATTAAAAAAAAGAAAAAAAAAGACAAAATCAATATAAAATGGTGTCATCTAGCTTTTAAAAACCGACTAAAAATACAGACAATGGAAATAATAGGTCCAGAGAATAGCTTACCTACCTCTCCACCAAATGAACACATCTCTATATTGTACCACAATAAGTCATGTAATGGGATCAGCATTATGTTTTATATACATATAGCAGAACAGCAATATTTGTTAGGCTTGCTGGTTTAGACTGCATCAAAATTGTTACACTTACAGAAGAGTCTGTACTTTTAATTTCCTGGTGGCAGTTTATTTGACAAAATCAGCTATCATTTGATGTCACACCTATTATCTTAGATGTGGCAAGAGCGATAACTAACGCAGGTGGTATCGTCGGCAGGCTGAGGTTTGGTGGGGAGAAAATTGTGTATATTTAGAAGCTGCCACACCAGCTGTAGGGAAAGTCTGTTTTCAGGATATTTGCTGTAATTGAGTCCTGCTGCTATTTTTCAATGAACAGCTGAGGTTTGGTAGTTGGCGTTTAAAAAAGTGTAACTTCACTTTATGATGTGCTTGGAAAATAAAAGATGATCACAAAACAGTGGCAATATCATGGAGGAAGAAATTCTATAAATGTAATTGTACATTTAGATATTTTTTTACCCATAATTCTGAGGTGTATATATTTCATGTTTGCTTTACTTAAAAACGAATTTCCAACAGTGCAGCAGACTGATATTGTTTTTGTTTTGAAATTATATTTACTTGTCTGTGTGTATCGTGTATGTGTGTAAGTGTGTGTGTGTATAGATATATATATATAGGGAGTGCAGAATTAATAGGCAAGTTGTATTTTTGAGGATTAATTTTATTATTGAACAACAACCATGTTCTCAATGAAATCAAAAAACTAATAATATCAAAGCTGAATAGTTTTGGAAGTAGTTTTTAGTTTGTTTTTAGTTATAGCTACTTTAGGGGGATATCTGTGTGTGCAGGTGACTATTACTGTGCATAATTATTAGGCAACTTAACAAAAAACAAATATATACCCATTTCAATTATTTATTTTTACCAGTGAAACCAATATAACATCTCAACATTCACAAATATACATTTCTGACATTCAAAAACAAAACAAAAACAAATCAGTGACCAATATAGCCACCTTTCTTTGCAAGGACACTCAAAAGCCTGCCATCCATGGATTCTGTCAGTGTTTTGATCTGTTCACCATCAACATTGCGTGCAGCAGCAACCACAGCCTCCCAGACACTGTTCAGAGAGGTGTACTGTTTTCCCTCCTTGTAAATCTCACATTTGATGATGGACCACAGGTTCTCAATGGGGTTCAGATCAGGTGAACAAGGAGGCCATATCATTAGATTTTCTTCTTTTATACCCTTTCTTGCCAGCCACGCTGTGGAGTACTTGGACGCGTGTGATGGAGCATTGTCCTGCATGAAAATCATGTTTTTCTTGAAGGATGCAGACTTCTTCCTGTACCACTGCTTGAAGAAGGTGTCTTCCAGAAACTGGCAGTAGGACTGGGAGTTGAGCTTGACTCCATCCTCAACCCGAAAAGGCCCCACAAGCTCATCTTTGATGATACCAGCCCAAACCAGTACTCCACCTCCACCTTGCTGGCGTCTGAGTCGGACTGGAGCTCTCTGCCCTTTACCAATCCAGCCACGGGCCCATCCATCTGGCCCATCAAGACTCACTCTCATTTCATCAGTCCATAAAACCTTAGAAAAATCAGTCTTGAGATATTTCTTGGCCCAGTCTTGACGTTTCAGCTTGTGTATCTTGTTCAGTGGTGGTCGTCTTTCAGCCTTTCTTACCTTGGCCATGTCTCTGAGTATTGCACACCTTGTGCTTTTGGGCACTCCAGTGATGTTGCAGCTCTGAAATATGGCCAAACTGGTGGCAAGTGGCATCTTGGCAGCTGCACGCTTGACTTTTCTCAGTTCATGGGCAGTTATTTTGCGCCTTGGTTTTTCCACACGCTTCTTGCGACCCTGTTGACTATTTTGAATGAAACGCTTGATTGTTCGATGATCACGCTTCAGAAGCTTTGCAATTTTAAGAGTGCTGCATCCCTCTGCAAGATATCTCACTATTTTTGACTTTTCTGAGCCTGTCAAGTCCTTCTTTTGACCCATTTTGCCAAAGGAAAGGAAGTTACCTAATAATTATGCACACCTGATATAGGGTGTTGATGTCATTAGACCACACCCCTTCTCATTACAGAGATGCACATCACCTAATATGCTTAATTGGTAGCAGGCTTTCGAGCATATACAGCTTGGAGTAAGACAACATGCATAAAGAGGATGATGTGGTCAAAATACTCATTTGCCTAATAATTCTGCACACAGTGTATATATATATATATATATATGGCTTGAATTTTCTTTTAACCCATACTAGTAAACCACATTGATAAATCCCTGTATATATATATATATATATATATATATATATATATATATATATATATTCACACTCTTCTATTAAAAATATGTTTCCCCTTCTATGTGTGTGTGTATTTGTGAATATGTGTATGCCCGTGTCTGCTTTAATGTGTGTATGTGTGAGTGCATATGTGAAGTGAGTGTGTTTGTGTTTGCATGAGTGTGTGTGTGTGGATATATGTATGTATGTAACCTTATGTGTTTGACTTGTGTATGCCTATGTCTGTGGGTATGCGTTCATGTGTATGTTAGGAGTGTGTTTGTGTATGCATGCATATGTGATTGTTTGTGTGTGCATGCAGTTAAAAGTGGAAAGTATGACGTCCCAAGAGCACATTAGATGAATAAAAAGTAGGTTTATTAATCCAGCTTAAAAGCAGAGTAAAAACATACTCCGGGTCAAACAGTACAAACAAAGTAAAAGCAGTCCACAGGCTATGATTACGGCTTTCAGCCAAAACATGTAAGCCATTGGTGCCACGCTCACTCTGCTTTTACTTTGTTTACACTGTTTGACCCGGAGTATGTTTTTGCTCTGTTTTAAGGCTGGATTAATAAACTTACTTTTTATTCATCTAATGTGCTCTTGGGACATCATACTTTCTACTTTTTGCTGCTCCTATAACCAGTGTATGAGTCCCCACTTTCATCCTCGTTCTATTGCAAGTGCCGGGTGAAGATTTTGACACATTTAGACCAGTTATTATTAATCCCTAATCTGCTACCCCCAACGTCGCCGCCACCTAACTACAATTATTAACCCCTAATCTGCTGACCGGACATCGCCGCCACTACTTTTTGCTGCTCCTATAACCAGTGTATGAGTCCCCACTTTCATCCTTGTTCTACTGCAAGTGCCGGACGAAGATTTTGACACACCCCCACACGTCATTTCTGACGCATCACTTGGGATCCTCAATTGACTGCTACTGGCCGGGAACTGCGGATAGAGGCGGAACACAGAGAGATCAGCAGAGAACGCTGCTGTCAGGTATTCTCCCATTCTGTTTGGCTACAGATTCTCTAGTTTTCAGTGCATACCTGTACACCTCTGACAGCTGTCTCGAACAGATACAATACCATGTAAATAAGAAATATAGAAGGGTGAGTGTGTCTTACTTAAGTCCTGGTCGCTCTAGACAGCTAATATATAAGTATTACAGGGGCTTACCATCTTGACTTTTTCTTCACATCTTTGTGTATGCATGAGCATGTATTTATGTGTATACCTATGTCTAGTGTCATGCATTTATGTGTTTGTATATATGTGAGGTATGTGTGTTTGTGTATGCATGAGTGTGTGTTTTTATGTTAGGTGTGTGTATGTGAATGCATGAGTGTGTGTGTGTTTTTGTGTTAAGTTTGTGTATGCATGAGTGTGCATGTGTGTATGTATGTTGGCTTTGCAGCTGTGTATGCATAAGTATGTGTTTCTATGTTAAGTGTGTGTGTATGTGTATGCATGAGTGTGTGTGTGTGTGTGTGTGTGTATGTATGCTAGGTGTGCGGCTGTGTATGCATGAGTGTGTGTTTCTATGTTAAGTGTGTATGTATGTGTATGCATGAGTGTGTGTGTGTGTATGTATGCTAGGTGTGCAGCTGTGTATGCATGAGTGTGTGTGTGTATGTATGTTAGGTGTGCAGCTGTGTATGCATTAGTGTGTGTTTCTATGTTAAGTGTGTGTGTTTGTGTATGCATGAGCGTGTGTGTGTATGTATTGTAGGTGTGCGGCTGTGTATGCATGAGTGTGTGTGTGTGTATGTATGCTAGGTGTGCGGCTGTGTATGCATTAGTGTGTGTTTCTATGTTAAGTGTGTGTGTTTGTGTATGCATGAGTGTGTGTGTGTGTATGTATGTTAGGTGTGCGGCTGTGTATACATGAGTGTGTGTGTATAAGCTTTCAAATAAAAATCCAGTTGTTTTTAATTGATGGATTGATTGTGGATCCTGCAGATTGGTTGATGTTTATTCGGATATCACTGTTAAGTTTTACATTGATCTTTGGCATGCATCCATACTTGCTTGTCCATCCTTCTAGAGATACAAATACATACTTAATGAACCTCCTTCTTATTTGATTTGTATCACACAATATCTATGCAGCATGTTTATCCAACGACAGTCCCATTTTCCTTCTTTATGGCACAGTCGTTATGCCGCTTGCGAGCCATAAAACAGTGAAAGCAAAGGGGGGTTTAGATAGAAAGCATCAACCATCTGCAGAGGCAAAACTAAAGGACCCTGAATTAAGTGTTTTTTTTAAGGAAATAAATTCTGGTTGTTTTGTTCTTTCTGCAAAGACTGATAGTATCTTTTGGGGAAACTGGTAGATGCAAAAATATTTTAGAGTTCTGTTATTTTTCCCTTCAAATTCTAATGGGTAATAAGTCAATAAAATAGATTTTTCTTTTTCGCTCAGCAAGGTTTAAAGTACACTACAAGGCAAACAGTATTTATATTAATATAAACTTAAAAGAAAGTATAATTCAAAATACTAAACAACTTGAAGATTGAAAAAAGTTATTTTAATAGTTTATTTTACTGCTGGCAACATTTAAAGGCATCAAAACACTTTTACTAACCTTAGAATATTTATTTTTAGAATTTGGGATAGGCAAATGTTTTGCAACATTCAAAAAATAAAACTAATTTAAACATATTATTTTGTTCGTTTTCGAATTTCAAATATACTCAGACCTCTGGTTAAAAATAAAAAGTTGCCCTAATTACCACCAAAATAAAGAGTATAGTACTATATATATATATATATATATATATATATATATATATATATATATATATATATATATATATATATATAAAAATATATGAGCATTTTTAATTTTTAACAAAATAACTGCACAAATCAGTTATAAGGGGTTGATTTGATGGGCTGTGGGGTGTTAGAAAAAAGAAATAGCACCTAATGTGCCTTTACGTAGCAGTCAATGGAAGACTGTGTTTTCTCCAGGAGTCCAGGAGTGTATATACACATATAAACACATAAATATGTATATATATAAGCATTTACATATATATTTATTTATTGCTTCCCAACACTGCGCAAGTTGCCCCCTGCGCTGCGCGAGGTGTTTGTGTGCAGCTGCTGGCATGAAAACAAGGCTCCCATTGGAGCCTATGAAAGTGTACTCCATTAAGCGCTTGACGTTCAGCAATGCGAATGCCAGCTTGCGTCCGCATTGCGCCTTTATTGTAATACCAGTGCACATTTACGTGCTCTGGCTTTGCCAAGTTAAGAGCAAATATTGTGCAAACGTAAACTAATGTACCTTCATGCATCAAATTAAGAATCTGTGAAATTTCTGGTTACAGCTTTATTTTAATGGAAAGTTTAAACTCTGCTCTTTGCCCAGTATGCTGCTTGGAAGCACAATGTGAAAAATTACGACATCACCATAACCTGGAACTGTTTATATAGCAATATTTTTGGGGTGAGAGTAAAGAGTTTAAGTCCATTCCATTGTGGACACAACTTACTTGCTTGTGGTATCCTTTTTATCAGCATTGTTGCAAATCAAAGGAAAAACGTCATCCAAATAGCAGACAATGTAAGTGACCAGTAGTAATAAAGTTACAGAAGATAAGTTGAGAATTGATTTGTGAATGATTTTCAACTTTCTTTTTCTTCAAGAACAACAATAGCCAGGCAAATTAATATGTGTGCCTTAATAATTGTTTAGGTTCCATAGAGCCAAAGTTTCATTCATTGAGGACAGGCAAAATCATCCACCTTTGATAAAGCATTTTTACCCGAAACATGATAAGGAGCTAGCTGAGGACAAAGCAATTATGGGAATAATTATAATCAATATTCCACTATTAGTTAACTGATACTGTTATCTTACCCTGATTAAAGTGAAAGTCAATCCTAGTAGCATTAGGATTGACCATTGAAGCAAACAAAAGCTCCTTTATTTGTTTCAATGTTCGCGTTCTCAGCTGCTCAGGCAGAAAGCTGTTTTGTTAAAGGGATACTGAACCCAATTTTTTTCTTACGGGATTCAGATAGAGCATGCAATTTTAAGAAACGTTCTAATTTATTCCATTTATCAATGTGTCTTCGTTCTCTTGCTATCTTTATTTGAAAAAGAAAGTCCAGAACCCCGGACAGCACTTGTTTATTGGTGGATGAATTTATCCACCAATAAGCAAGAACAACCCAGGTTGTTCATAAAAAAATGGGCCGGCATCTAAACTTACATTCTTGCTCTTCAAATAAAAATACCAAGAGAATGAAGAACATTTGATAATAGGAGTAAATTAGAAAGTTGCTTAAAATTGCATGCTTTATCTGAATCACAAAAGAAAAAAAATGGGTTCAGTGTCCCTTTAAGAGGTGATGTTTCCATCTCTTAGCAAATAGCGTGCTGGAAATCTAGCTCCCAAGGGTGCCATGCCGGATTTCCCGCACGGCTATTGGCTAAAAAGTGAAAACCTCACCTCTCTAGCAAAACAGCGTTCTGCTGTGGGCTGCCTTAGCAGCTCAGAACACGAATGTTTGAAACAAGAAAAGGAGCTTTCAGCATGAAGTATTTTATACTGCATTACTGAAACTCACCTTTATTTGTTTCAATGGTCAATCCTAGCATTTCTCAAATGCTTGGATTGACTTTCACATTAACACAAGGATAATTTAAATTGGTAGTCTTCTTACATACTTAAATATCTCAGCGTGTGCATATTTACCCACACAATTTGTGCCGAGCTGTGTGGCACGCTTACTGACTAATACTTACAAGCATTTTTTATGTTACACTATGGTATTCATAACACAATACAGATATTATAGTTTTATAAATATATTCACTAAGTGCCATTTCATAAATGTGTGAATAACGCTATGGTACAATATATAAAGCATTATAAGACTCTAAAATAATAATGGAGTAACATACACATTAAGGTAAAAAACCTACCTTCTGGTAGTGCTATTATTTTAGTTAAAGTGAAGGTAACTTTGGTGCATGAAATCCCGTTTTTTAAAAATACTATTAAAAACAGGGGCAAAGTTTACAAAGCAGCCGTTTTGTTAAAAAAAATACCTTTTTTTCTTTTCCCAGCTAGAGCAGCTTCCCCAACCTAGAGATCCTCTATTCCTGCTTCCTCCAACCACAGCTTTCCCCCCCCCAGGGTAGTCATTGCCTGAGGCCATGCTGTGATTGGAGGAAGCCGGATTAGTCATTGCTGACGTGTGAATAGAGGATCTGTAGGTGGGGGAAGCTGTTGTAGCAGTGAAAAGAAAAAAAGGTAATTTTTTTAACAAAACGGTTGTTTTGTAAACTTTGATGAATGAAAGTGCCCCTGTTTTTAATAGTATTTTTAAAAAATGGGCTTTCATTCACCAAAGTTTACCTTCACTTTAAACAAACTGCTGCTATATATTTTTTACTCCAACCATCTTATATTTAGTAAACATACAGTTTCAAAATAGCACGTGGTTACTATTTGACTGAGTATCATGAGTACATTGTTGCATTTCATTAACATTGTTCTATTGCCTAATCATAGAATGGTAATATTAATGTATCTTTTTGTATATCAAGTTATATGCCACATATAGAGCTTAGAACAATTAGTATCGATTTATATCAATTTAAAAACAAACATTCTAAATGCACAGTGCTATAACTCTGCTATTTTGCAATCTAACACTTAGAAGAACATTGCACACTAACGACTAGATTTGGAGTTCGGCGGTAGATGGGTTGCTAACGCCACGCGTGTTTTATGTCTAACGCACGGCATTGTTTGACTCAGGTATTTAGAGTTCAAAAAAGACCATCTAACGATGCTCCTAACGCGTGTATGTCACACGCGGAATCCTGCCCGCGTTAGACAGTCTCCCATAGAGATCAATGGGAAAGCAAAAAAATTGCTTTTTTCACCTAACACTCGATCTCACGAGAATACGCACAGCTCGGTCATATGACGCATACCACATCATGCACAACAATAACACGCCGCAAATGTCACAACAACAATCAATCAACAAAGCACACAAGCATTACACATTCACAAGCGGGGGATTTTTATTAAAATTTAATACGGGGAATACGCATATACTTTAAGATGCGGAAAATCGCAAAATAACAACAAGGAATAAAAAATATATACATACACTAGAAAAATAATCGCATTCAATATCACTATATATTAGGACAAACATACATATACAACACTTCACTAATACCACACCATCGCAAATTCACATTTAAAAAGAATACTATTGGACAATGTTAGAGAAAACGACCACTATCACATCATCGCATTCTACACATTCCACAAATACTAACTCCAAATGAGCATGCGCAAATTCACACAACTAATACACATTGCACTAATATTAATTGCTAATAAAGCACACCTGAACACAATTTACAACGGAAATCGGTACATCATTAAACATTTACACAGGGTATATAAGCACCACACAAGCAGGGCTTCTTTGACTGTGTTGCTGTTGGGTCTTTGGAGATTGGAGGTTTAAGATTAGAGAGTTGGTGCATTATTGTGAGTGAGTTAGTGTTAGCGTGAGAGAGTCAGTTGTTAGTGTTATCGTGAGTGAGTTAATGGGAGTTAGTGGGAGTGGAAGAGAGCAAGTTTTCTCTGTGAAAAAAATCACAAAAAGACAAAGGCGCCTCCTAGTGTAATACAGTTGGTGAAAGAGATTTGTTAGGTAATCAAAAAGGTACTCACAAGTGGAGCAGCACCCAATTGTGCTAAATCAAACAGACTGGGATCTCACAGTGTCCCAGCTCACTGACACTGCAAGGAAACTGGTTTCTCCAATGTCTTGCCGGACTGACAGAGCTCAGACTCTCACAAAGAGGTTTACATAAAACCAAATTTTATTAATAAAATAAAAATCTCAGTGTCTCATGACACTAGATATTAAAAGAACAAGCAACGCGTTTCTCAGACTGCTGTCTGTTTCATCAGAGAAGCCTGATGAAACAGACAGCAGTCTGAGAAACGCGTTGCTTGTTCTTTTAATATCTAGTGTCATGAGACACTGAGATTTTTATTTTATTAATAAAATTTGGTTTTATGTAAACCTCTTTGTGAGAGTCTGAGCTCTGTCAGTCCGGCAAGACATTGGAGAAACCAGTTTCCTTGCAGTGTCAGTGAGCTGGGACACTGTGAGATCCCAGTCTGTTTGATTTAGCACAATTGGGTGCTGCTCCACTTGTGAGTACCTTTTTGATTACCTAACAAATCTCTTTCACCAACTGTATTACACTAGGAGGCGCCTTTGTCTTTTTGTGATTTTTTTCACAGAGAAAACTTGCTCTTAGATCCTGATTTCCCTGACAAAGCAGCTGACTCCAGTCATCATCTGTGTTCCTGATCATTGATCATCCTGGTATTTGATCACATTCATCATTTGGGACTATTCCCACCCCAATTGGGACATTTACCATCTATATAACATTGCAGAAGAAGACAGCATTTCCAGATAAGAACCTTTCAGGAATTTCTTATTACTGTATTTGCTATTATTTGTGTTGTATCCTATGTTTCTCATAGTCCCATATTTATAAGAATTGTTTCTTTTTTGTTTACATTATTCCGTATAGTATATTTTATTATAGTTATTATATGTAATATCTTGTTCTCTTCTCTCTTAGCCTATTTACATAATAATCATATAAGGTCCTGTGCGCCCCCTAGTAGTAACACACCCTTAGTGTTACTGATTGTTTCTTTTGGGAGTGGGAGAGAGTCTGTTAGTGGGAGCGTGAGTTAGTGGGAGTTGGAGTTGTTAGTGAGAGTTGTTAGTGGGAGCGTGAGTTAGTGGTAGTTAGTGAGAGTTAGTGGGAGTGTTTGTTAGTGAGAATTAGTAGTAGTGTGTTAGTGAGAATTAGTAGTAGTGTGAGTTAGCGAGCAAGTTATTTTTCTGTACACGTAACACATTTACACGCAAACACATTCAATACATACCTACACTTATCAATAACACTACATACACTCCATACCCCCTACCCCCTCATACTACACTCCATACCCCATTCCCTGTAGTCCCATTCCCTTTCATCCCATTTACTCTTATCCCATACCCCCTACCCATCCCATACCCATCCCCTAGTTACATTTAGTTTACATATCCTCCTTTTAGTCTTCTTCTTCTTTTGGTTTATTTAAATACTCCTTACCCTCTTTGTTTTTTTACATCCCTCTCACACTTTCAGCACTTTTTTTGTCTTTTTAGTTCTTTATTTTGACCCCCTTTCATTTCATCACACTCACTTTTTGTTTGATTATTTGGGGTTTAGTTTAGGGAACAGATGGAGGCCAGGCAGGGGAGAGGTAGAGGGGGGAGGAGAGGGAGGGGGAGAGGAACAGGGCAGGAAGGGGGGCAGGAAGGAGGGCAGGAAGCGGGGGTGGAAGCGGTGGGAGGACCCAGCCACTTGGTTCAAGATGAACAAGTGGCTGGGCCCAGTGGCAGACAGAGTAGGGCTTCACAGTCCGGGAAACAGAGGGCATCGTCACAGGGGAAGGCCAAGGCGACTAGGGAGGCGAGGTTTTCGATGGAGGAGAAGGAGGCCCTCGTAGAGGCCTATATGGCCAGGTATAGGAGGCTGCAGCACCAGAAGACTACCCCGACTGACAAGAGGAGGCTCTGGAATGAGATAAGAAATACAGTCAATGCAGTGGGTGGCAGGAACAGAGATCTTGATTCGATAAAACATCGCTACCGGGACTGTAAGATGGATCTCAAGAAAAAGTTAAGCCTGGAGGCCCGACATGCCACAGGAACCGGTGGCAGACCTGCCCTGGAAATAGAGTACTGCCGATGGGAGGAAATGTTGCGGCCCAGCATCTCCGAGGTGGAAATAGTCGGTATCGGAGGAATTGATACCGGGAACCTGCCACTCTCATCTGACGGTAAGCTCATTGAACAATAAATTCACATACGAATGTATTTCAAGGGACACTATACGCAAACATTTACTTTCATGATTGAGGTAGCGAATACAATTTGACAAAACATTCAAATGTACTTATATTTCCTAATGTGAATCATTCTTGAGATATATTTTAATGAAGAAATAGCCATGCACACGGTGAAACAATCATAGGAGGCTGCTATATTTAGCTAACAATCAGCATATTATAAGCATATTTAGATATGCTTTTCAGCAAAGAATATCCAGAGAATGAAGCTAATTAGATAAGAAAAGTACATTAGAAAGTTGATAATAAATGTATGCTTCTAAATCATGAAAGATAAAACATTGGGTTTCATGTCCCTTTAAGGATCAGATTAATGCTATAACGTTGTTTACACGCATTCAATTACTTTGCGGTTACATCAGTATCTAGGCTATAGGTTAGGTGTGCATTTAAACAGACTGAAAACAAACGCGAAAACATTCAGATTGACCAGAGATATCACAAACACGGTTTAGAAAATGCGGAAATCGTATTGATTGTTTGTTAGATTTCAAAGTGGATTAATGATTCTGCATTTGTAATTGTATCGTAAGCTAAGTCATTTAAAGCTTGATTTGCAAATATGCTAATATATACATTTTTTTTTTTTTATTAAAATATACAGAGTCTGGGGAGGAGGCAGCACAAGAAACACAGCCTCATCCATCTCCCCGGGATGAGAGTGGTTGGGAGGAATTTCCACTTCGGAGGGAAGAGGCCCCCCATGACGAAGAGCGCACGGAAGCTGATGAAGAGGCCCCGGAAGCAGAGGAGGAGCCCGCGGAACCAGAGGACCCTCAAGGACCCGGACACCGCCGTGCACGGGCACCCCGCCGTGCACGGGTACCCCGCCAAGCACAACAAGAGGAAATAGCGGAGGTGCGGGTTCTACTGGACTACATAGACCAGATGCGTAACTCCCGGATACAAAATATCAAAGGCCGAACTCGAATTCTTGATGGACAAAATCAAATAATTGAAGGACAAAACCAAATAATAAACATACTTAATAGAATCGAACAAGGCCAAAACCGAATCATTAATCTGCACCAAGAGATGTTCAATTTTTTCCGGGAGGCGCATGCTGGTCTACCTCCTGGTCCGCCTCCTGCTGCTGGGCCTCCTGCTGCTGGGCCTCTTGCTGCTGGGCCTCCTGCTGCTGGGCCATCTCCTCCTGCCGGCCCATCTACTCCTGCCGGGCCATCTACTCCTCTTCAGCCATCTCCTCCTCTTCAGCCATCTTCTCCTCCTCAGCCATCTTCTCCTCCTCAGCCATCTTCTCCTCCTCAGCCATCTTCTCCTCCTCACCTTGGTCGTCCCAGTACTCTTCTTTCCACTCTTCCCACAACATCTCCAAGGAGAACTCTTCGGAGTCGGCAGTTGCCCCTCCCAGAGCCTCAGCCCCGTGGGAAGAGGGGAAGGAAGAGGAAGTAAGTATTTATTTTCATCTTTAATGTTTTTTTTTATTTAATGTGTAATGGATAGGTATGTGATGATGTGGTTTTCATACACTTGTGGACCACACTCTGTATATAATCTACTTCTATGGGACCGGGTCCATGGAGGCAGATTGTTTGCAGAGTGTGGGTTATAAGTGTGTGAAAACCACATCATCACATACCTATCCTTGTTCATGATATTGATTGGTTTCTGTGATGTGATGTCCAAACTGTTTCCCGAATCGCAAACAAAATTACCATTACAATTATCCATGATGGCATATTACTGTTTGAATGCCAATAACACAGCTTAAAGGGACAGTCAGAAAATTATTGATTACAAAGAAAACACTGTATTACGCATTATCAAGTTGGAAACAACAAAACATGGAGAAATACGTGTGACTTATGTGCTTAACCTTGTATCTATGACTAGGAAAAATGACCACTTATTTGTTGTTCTGACATAACAACATTTTAGATATCAATGATCAATACATGGTAAATAATATTCTGTATGAGCACAAGGTTTTGCATATACAAATGCTATCCAAATGCCCTCTAGTGGTCAAATTGTATAATGATTACATGCACTCTTCAAGCTCGAAGAAATGAGCACACGAATCTTATAGGTTTAGCTAGCAAATTTAAATAAACACAGACAAATGATTAATTGGTGAGAAACATTTGATATCATTGATATTACAAAATTGACTTTTAGAATAATGCAAAACATTATTTGTTTTCTAAACTGTCCCTTTAACAAAATTACATATGCTAACACATATTTGAAGCTTGTTGGTATATCTACATGTACTTGTTCAAAAATTAAATATTGAAATCAGATTTATATTGACGTGTTAAATAAAGTCTATTTTCTTAAAGAGACATTATTGTGTTAATTTTTTTTTAGAAAGACATTTGTTTGAACAATGAATATGGTTTAAAGTCCTTTTAGGAGTGGGGTGTGAAAATATGCTAACAATAATATATTTGAAGATTAAACAATGTGGAACTCATACATGATACAAAAATCAACATTTGCATTAAAGGGACAGTATACTATATTTTTAACAGAACTGTATGTAATAGACACTACTACAAACAACAAGATTAACATATACTGATATCAGTATTACAAAGCTTCAAACACTTTCAAAGAAAATCGGGTTAGCTCTATTGAAAGTATAGATGAACCCCCATTACAACCGTAAAACAAGACAATACACCATCATACATAAAACAGGAGAAAGCTGGAGATGGTACTCACATGAAACTTAGAGGCTTGGCGAGGAGTCTGATAATTAATTACATTTTATTTGAACAGAAGCAAAATGAAACGTGTATTAGTTAAACAATGGACTATCTAACTAGAGACCAAATTAAAAGATTTCATTTATAATGTGAGTGTCTAATGAACCTTTAATAAAATATACAACGAAATTACATTTAGAAGAAGTCGGCATCATATATTTAGCATATGATAAAGCTAAATGCATATTGATTACTTTATTCTAACACAATAGCGCATATTTATTAATTAGATATCTTTAACATTAAACACAACAGTCATTTTTCTGAAAAAGGAACATATTGTTGACAAACATATTAAACAACATGGACTATAGAGATTTGCATTTGCCTTGAAATATCATATGCATGAAAACATTTTGCTTTCGTTCGTTTATTCAACCAGACATCCAGCAAAAGAGAATGTGGTGGTCTTTATCAGCTACGGGTCAACAATGTAACATGATGCAAATAATACATATTCGCAAGGTTTTTAAAATTGGCTGCAGTCACAAACGTGTTTAACGTGCACAAACAAATATTGCGGGACTACGTAATACAATCAGACGTTTTTTTACCTTTGCATGTGACGTCTTAACATGGCGCTTCCTTGATCACGTAAGAACGCCATCCAATAAAAGGCACATTCTTGATCACGTAAGAACGCCCAAAAAAAAGGCGCATCCTTGATCGCGTCAAAACGCCATCCAATAAAAGGCACATTCTTGATCACGTAAGAACATCAGTCAATACAAGGAATCATTGGACAGCCTGGCAGGTGACGTTTTAAGCAACATGGCGCATCCGAGATCGCTGAAAAACCGCAGCCAATACAAGGACTCAGTTGACAGCTTGGCATATCACTAAGAAACGTATTTATATTTTAGGAACTAGTATGTGTCTAGATTGCTATCTAGGAATGTCACAAAATCATGAATCATCTTTTCGGACTTGACTGTCCCTTGAACTATAGCTATGGTGTATATCTTTAACATTTAAAAGATACACATGAGAAATACATATGCCATTGATGTTTTAAGATATGTTTTGATTGTTTTGGAATAACAATAATGATACATGGATTGATTAAACGTGTCATTTATTCAAGTTTAAATATGGTCAGGCTACCTATAGCCATATATGGGAGGAGAAGTATTTTGTTAACATATTTGTTAAAAAATATTCATCATCTAAAATATTTGCATTACACACAGAGATTTATTTGGTTACACTTTTACAATAAGATAGAATAGAAAATTAAATACATGTGCTGTCAACATTACAATAAGATTGTTTATTAATAAGATTATATGTCCTTGTTCATGTAAAAAGGACAAAAACGCTTTAGAAATGGAAATACATTCATTAACAATTGTGCTCACCATCACTTAAAGGGACATTATTTTGTTTTTAAAAAGAGGATACACATAGACAATACTATTTCAATAAAATGAACACTTTACAGGGATTATATCATTGTATCAATCCTCAGATCATTTGTTAAAGGTGCATCAATTCATGCAGAGTTTCTAAATACACACATGGATGTGAAAATTGAAATATACATATATACACAAATAACAATCTATATATACATATATAAAACAATTACTATGCTAATCATAATCATGCAATGATAAAGCTAAGAGAAAAATATATAAAGACAAATAATAAGATTATATTGGAGATGTTAATCTTAAAGTCATTTACAATTGTCTTACATATATGATTTTTGAAAAACAATTATTTTTGGTAGGTCCCTTTAAGGATCAACAAGATAAACTAGAGCTTTCAAAAAATAACATGAAGAATGAGGACAAAGAATCGTGCAATGACATGTCTTTTATTAGTATGTAAGAAAACATCAACAACGTTTAGAAATAATCTTGTAAAAATAAGGAATATTTGAGCCATATGACAAGGTAAGGAAAAAGGAGGCTGAGTCCTGGAGTCAATTTAGTAAGAGTTTATTATGAAGCAGGCTTCAGCATATCAGGTGAGCTCCTATCTTACGCGTTTCGCGCATGGGCACATGCGCTTCATCAGAGATAAAAGAGTGCATCACAGTCCATGAAGAGAGTTACCAAGGGCCAGCATAGCCCCATTGGAGACATATGACAAGGTAACAGAGTGCATCACAGTCCATGAAGAGAGTTGCCAAGGGCCACCATAGCCCCATTGGAGACATATGACAAGGTAAAAGAGTGCATCACAGTCCATGAAGAGAGTTACCAAGGGCCAGCATAGCCCCATTGGAGACATATGACAAGGTAACACAGTGCATCACAGTCCATGAAGAG
Source organism: Bombina bombina (assembly GCF_027579735.1). Lineage (NCBI taxonomy): Eukaryota > Metazoa > Chordata > Amphibia > Anura > Bombinatoridae > Bombina > Bombina bombina. Next base: position 454,735,168 of record NC_069501.1, on the reverse strand, counting down.
AGTTGCCAAGGGCCACCATAGCCCCATTGGAGACATATGACAAGGTAACAGAGTGCATCACAGTCCATGAAGAGAGTTGCCAAGGGCCACCATAGCCCCATTGGAGACATATGACAAGGTAACACAGTGCATCACAGTCCATGAAGAGAGTTGCCAAGGGCCACCATAGCCCCATTGGAGACATATGACAAGGTAAAAGAGTGCATCACAGTCCATGAAGAGAGTTACCAAGGGCCAGCATAGCCCCATTGGAGACATATGACAAGGTAACACAGTGCATCACAGTCCATGAAGAGAGTTGCCAAGGGCCACCATAGCCCCATTGGAGACATATGACAAGGTAACAGAGTGCATCACAGTCCATGAAGAGAGTTGCCAAGGGCCACCATAGCCCCATTGGAGACATATGACAAGGTAAAAGAGTGCATCACAGTCCATGAAGAGAGTTACCAAGGGCCAGCATAGCCCCATTGGAGACATATGACAAGGTAACACAGTGCATCACAGTCCATGAAGAGAGTTGCCAAGGGCCACCATAGCCCCATTGGAGACATATGACAAGGTAACAGAGTGCATCACAGTCCATGAAGAGAGTTGCCAAGGGCCACCATAGCCCCATTGGAGACATATGACAAGGTAAAAGAGTGCATCACAGTCCATGAAGAGAGTTACCAAGGGCCAGCATAGCCCCATTGGAGACATATGACAAGGTAACACATTGCATCACAGTCCATGAAGAGAGTTGCCAAGGGCCACCATAGCCCCATTGGAGACATATGACAAGGTAAAAGAGTGCATCACAGTCCATGAAGAGAGTTACCAAGGGCCACCATAGCCCCATTGGAGACATATGACAAGGTAAAAGAGTGCATCACAGTCCATGAAGAGAGTTACCAAGGGCCACCATAGCCCCATTGGAGACATATGACAAGGTAAAAGAGTGCAACAGGCACAACAATAAACTTTGAAAAAGGCCAAATGGCAACAATAAAAAAAAACATCAACATGTGGACGGAGGATTCTTATCTGCCACCTTGGAGCATCTCCAGATCCTCCACTTACTGGTCATCCTCTTCATCGTCCTGTGCATGTCCAGCTCCAGATTCAGGCCTTGAACTTAATCGCATAATTTCACGCAGAGTCAAGTCCTGAACCCGGAGCTGGGCCTGCATGGTGTCGTTCATCCCTCTCAAGACAGCTGCGTTCCTCAACACGGCCTGCTCTACTCTTGCTATACCTTCTAGCATGAGCCATGCTGAGTCACAGCCTAAAATAAAGAATAAATTAAATATTAATGATAATTACACAACAGACGAAAAAAATAAGCAAAGATACATTGTCAGCATAAAGACAAATCATTCTTTACATCAATTAGTTTAAATTTATTCTTTACACATGAAATATGTTATTCAGACAGACCGAAATCATTAAAGGGACAGTTTACTCAAACATGTTGTCCCCTTTAATTGGTTTTAGATGATCCACTTATACAGCTTGAGTGTATCAAATCTTGTTAAAGGATTTACATTGTACTTACATTAGCAATTTAAATATTTTAATTATACTGTGGTAGGCACACCTATCCTTAAACATTTTGGCATTGAGGACAAGCTGTGTAAACCTAGCAACCTGAAGAAATTACATTCCCACTGGGTTAGACAAGAGATAATGTATAAACATTTGTACATTAATTGTTGGATCCAAGTAGTGGTGATTGGTATATGTAGTGATATCAAATTAAAGGGACACTGAACCTAAATATTTAATTGACTGATTCAGATAGAGCATGACATTACAAATATTTAAAAATTACACATATTCTTTAAATGTTTGCATTCTATAGCTAGATTTTGAATGCAAGAATGTCGGTTTTTAGGGCAGGCCATATTTGTTTATCAACTTTGTTTGTCCCTGCTGGTTGATGGATACATTCATCCAACAATAAAGAAATGATGTCCACAATTATTTTCTATTTAAAATTAATTATAGGCATTTCTTTGTTTCAATAAAGATATCAAGAGAATGAAGAATAATTCATAAGAGTAGTAAATTATAAATTTGATTAACATTGCATGCTCTATTTGAATCACAATAGAAAATATTTACCTTCAGTGTACCTTTAAGTATCTTATAATGTTGATTTTGAATGATACTTACAGCTGTGCCTGGGAAGGACAATCCGACACCCAGGACAATGAAGGTTGAGACAGGGGGGAGGGATGGGATTGGGTTGGGGAGGGATGGGATTGGCTTGGGGAGGGATGAGCTGCTGCTCCGGGGTAGGCCGTACAGCTGGGGAGTGGGGAGTTGGGGTCTGGGCAGCTGTACGGGCCATAATACGGGGAGAGCGGCGAAGGGGGTTGTAGGGGCGTTTTTTGGGAGGGACAGGAAATGATAAATGGGAAGGGCCGGCAGGGGTCTGGGCATGGGCAGGAGTCTGGGCATGGGCAGTGGTCTGGGCATGGGCAGGGGTCTGGGCCTGGGCAGTGGTCTGGGCATGGGCAGGGGTCTGGGCATGGGCAGGGGTCTGGGCATGGGCAGGGGTCTGGGCATGGGCAGGGGTCTGTGACTGGTCAGGGGACTGGGCAGGGGCGGAAACCAGATGACCAGAAGTGGCGGATCCATCTGAAAATTTAAAAAATATATATTAACATCTCATACATCATGAAATCAAATCAACGCATTTCAAATTGATTATGTTTTCAATATACTTAGAAGTGTGTTTGAATTTGTAAACAATTATGAAATGAGGATATGGTATGCATATAGGCACTCAGATGAATATCAATTACTGTCTGTACAATTATAACATTATTATTGTGTTTTGGCCTGGAATATGCATGTGACATAATGATGGCATGAATTATACATTTTTTAAAAAAATAATATTTTCATGCTGCCTGATATAGAAAGGGGGCAGTAGTGTATTTGAACAGACAAATAATATTCCTTTTTAAAGTGCAAAAGCTGTAGACTTTGAATGTCTTCAATGAAATGATTTCAAAAAAAGCAACATGTTGGAAACATGATAGATATATTTCACATACCATTAGACTCCAAGGCAGCCTCTTCCTCCTCCGTCACATATGTTAAATCAATCTCTGTAAAACATAACATGTTGTGTACACGTTAAGAACAGATATTATAACATATGTTACTGTTGTTCAAAGACACACATCAATGTTGCATTAAAGATATACACACCCAAAGTTATGATTTACATCATTTTGATGGAGCATACAAATTACATTAGATTTGTTATTCTCAATGATTCATATTTTCAATGTATTGTTTGTATTAATTTAAAAATCATAAAAGCATAGTACATAGAACATTTAAGATTTCTCATGTGTGTATCACTTGATGACTGTTGTCAAAAATGAACATGGAAACAAACATATGCTATACATCTTCTGAATAACAAATGTGTAGACTAATAAAGTTTTAATTATTAATCTTTCAATATTAAAAGAAAATTAATATATAATCAGAAGAGAAAATTATATGTTTGTTTCAAATGTTATGCTTCATCAGAATCATGCTCATAATATTGATTACCAATACACCTTCAATGACTTATAAATGAGTCAATGGACTTACCAGGAGACTGCAAAGGTGGCTCTGTGTCACTGCTGGATTCCTGTGGGCTCACCACACCAACTCTCTCTATGAATGATATAGATATATATTAGTAAACACATTTGGGATATCACTAAATCACATCTGTATCGAATTTTAAGATTAATCAACTTGAAAATGTGAAGAATAGAGCAGTCATTAAACCAAAAAATGCTTGATTGAATCAATGGGATTCTGTTAAAAATGATGTATTGAACATATGTTTAATTTCAGACTATATTAGACATCAAACTCATCTCATACGATGCTATTGCATATCTAAATATACCCATTGATCAATGTTCTTAAAAGAATACACACAAACCACATTTTGAAGAACAGCTGTTGACAAATCTAAACAAACACATGTGGCACATCGAGACATTTGTGCAATGTACAGTAATCTTGTTTAGGACGCAACACATATTTATCACAATACAAAACCAAATTGATTAGTACAAATATGTAATCATGGTGCTGTTAGAGTATGCTGATATCTATAAAGTAACTCCAACAGTGAATATGTGAATTATATATCAATATTGTTTAATCCAAAGAATGTAAAGATGAATGAATCTATTGTTTATTAAAGGGACACTGACATGATTTATTTAAATCATTGATTTCTCTGTTCAAACTGTTCAAAATGATTTAACATTGACTCCTATTATAATTTGAATGTTGCTACATTTTAATCTTAAAGGCAGATAAGCAATATTGTATTCAATAAATATTGTTTGTTGAAGGTATCCACCAATCATCAATAAAAACCCAGGTTGGTCAACCAAAATTGAGATGCAGATAAACGTACATTTTTGATTTTAAAATACATTTAGCAATAGAATATTTCACATTTGATGATAGTATTATATTTAAATGTTTATTAATATTGCATACTCTATTTGAATGACAACATTAATAATTGTAGCTCAGTATCCCTTTAATATAAAATTATATTGATTTGACAATGTTGGTGTTAATGAATTCTCTACTCCATATGTTGATGTAATGAATGGGATTGAGCATGCAATTCAAATCTAATATGTTATTTAAGGATATCCGAAGAATTATTTAATTTTCATCTATTAAAGGGACATTACATATAAATATTGAACAATGTGGATTTAGTATGTAATGTTCTGTCCATGTTTCTAAGACAAATGTCAATTAAAATGAGACATACCATACTGTGACAAGCCCTGCCTTAAGGATCCAGCAGCAACATCCATATCTGTAATATATTAAATGAGGATTGCATATCATTAATACAAATCATGCCATGTTTAAAATCTTTACATTATTAGCAAATCCATTTAAAACTATTAATCCTTTGGTAGTCCCATGAGTTAATTGTTTCCTCAATTCAATTCATGATAAATATATCCTGTACTCTTATTTTCAATCAGTTGTGTTGTTTACTGTAGCTTTAATTATTTTTTGGTGTTATTTCATTCTCATCAATTGATGGGCATATGTTATAATTTATTTGGATTCTTCTTTTTTTATTATGTATAATATTGAAAATAAGAATACTGTATTCTTCACATATATAATAATTCACATTTCATTTTGACCAACATGTTTAAAGCAATGCCACTTACAGCAAAGCCATGTTAACGTGTATGCGCAATTCCATTTTCGTGATCATTGCGCAATGATTCAAAGCAGAATTACGCATCCGTCATTTGACCAACATGTATAAAGCAATGCCACTTACAGCAAAGCCATGTTAACGTGTATTCGCAATTCCATTTTCGCGATCATTGCGCAATGATTCAAAGTGGAATTACGCATCCGTCATTTGACCAACATGTATAAAGCAATGCCACTTACAGCAAAGCCATGTTAACGTGTATGCGAAATTCCTTTTTCGCGATCATTGCGCAATGATTCAAAGCGGAATTACGCATCCGTCATTTGACCAACATGTATAAAGCAATGCCACTTACAGCAAAGCCATGTTAACGTGTATGCGAAATTCCATTTTAGCGATCATTGCGCAATGATTCAAAGCGGAATTACGCATCCGTCATTTGACCAACATGTATAAAGCAATGCCACTTACAGCAAAGCCATGTTAACGTTTATGCGAAATTCCATTTTCGCGATCATTGCACAATGATTCAAAGCGGAATTACGCATCCGTCATTTGACCAACATGTATAAAGCAATGCCACTTACAGCAAAGCCATGTTAACGTGTATGCGAAATTCCATTTTCGCTCTGTGACGCATATTCTGTAGAGCGCAAGACACATCATTCCTATTTCATGTGTCACTAATCTAAAATCAGATATCTAAACATCATATGTAGTGTATGTTGTGAGATCTGTATAGGTTTAGTATCTGACTATATACACATTTTTTGATTAAAAAAAAAATATTAAGATATTATATGAAGTTGGATAATTACCTTGTTCAGATTCTCCATTTCCTCCCAGGCCACCGGACGGAGAAGCAGCTGCCCTGGCCCCCGCGTCAGGACTTTCAGATCCCGCAGCTGGGAGGGAAGAAGAGGAGGCCGAGGATGGCGAGGATCTGAATCTTTTGGGGACCCGGAGATTGAGGAGCTCGCATAAAGTCACCTCATAAGGGAGTAGGTACAGTTTCCGCGGGGCCTCTCTTTTGCCACCTCTTTTACGGGCTTGTACCCAGTCCCTTATGATGTTGACTTTTTTTGTTAACCACAACCTCATATCTCCGAATCTCCTCATGATCTGATCCTGGGTCCTCTGGACGTCACACACCAATCTAACCGCATTGGTGATTTACTCCCAGAGAGCCTTCTTAACAGGCGCATCTGTCAACCTCCTCTTGTTCCCAAACAGCTGGGGATAAAAGTCCTTGACGGCGTGGACCAGATCAGCACTCTCCTCCTTGGTGAACCTGGGAGCTGACATGCCTGCTGTGTTGTAGATCTTTTTTATATAAATAATCAGATATACTGCCTGCAGGCATTAGAGAACTGACAAAGATGGCAACGTGTAATGGACTTTTATATGGTGAAGTAAACATGAGATGCACCATGGGAAAAGTTATCTGTACATCTGATTGGATAAAAGTTTGAAATATTGTTAGAATGTCTGTGAGACCATCCTGACTCAAGTTGTGTTTGTGTGATGAACTCTGATTGGCCGTTCCTTAATGTTTCATATCTTAGTAACTTCCTTACACATACCTCATGGTGGTGCTGTTACTTCATTTTTCATGTAGACTTATTTGTAACTCATGGGCCTGTCATGCGGATATGTGTGACGCAGATTTAATATCCGTGACCCGTTAAATATTAATGATAAAATTCTCTTTAACATCTAATACTGTCACATTATTAAATGTTGTAGACATTTCTCGGTTTAATAACGGTCTGTTTCTTTAATACAAATACACATTTAATATTGTATGTCTTTATTGTTCATAAAATCCATTTATTGACTTATTGTGAAGTATTGATATTGCTCTATTAAATGTATTTCATAATGCACATTGATTGTGTGCTATTGCGTGACATTAGACTCTAATGTTTAAAGATGCTAATCTGGTGTTTCAAGATGCGTTTCCCACGCAATATTTCTGAATGTTCAAATTCAGGTTATAAGGTCAGTAACTTGGATAATCTGTTTATAAATGTTAAACTACAGGTTTGTTTGTTATTAGTAAATAAACCTCGAGCTTGTATTTGTCTGAAGTGCTCATATATGTTATTGTGCAATGGCGTCTTTATTTTTAAATAGACATTACAAACAAACAATTGTATCAAATGATCTGTAGAGATAGAAGATTGTTTAGACTTTAAAATGTAAATCAATTTATCTTAGTATTTAGATATCCTCAACAGAAGAAATTTAAATGCACATGGTTGAGACAATCACATAAGGCATCTCTGTGCATCCACCAATCTTCATCTACTGAGCCTATCTCGATATGCTTTTCAAGCAAAGTATGTCAAGATAGGAAGAGAAGTAAATACACTATTTAAATTTCTTAAAGGGACACTGTCCAAACAAATTTAGCGTTGGTGATTCAGATTGAGCATGAAATGTTAATCAACGTTATAATTTAATCCGATTCTCAAATGTTAACAATTATCTTGTTATCTTTCTTTGCAAATCAATAATGAGATTTGAGATTACGGACAATTGTTTCAAAAAACCTGGGTTGTCCTTGATGATTGTTGGATAAATTAATCCACCACAAAAAACCAAGTTCAGTCCAGAGTACTGAAGCAAATAAATTATCTATTTAATGCATTATTTTTAAAGTAATGATAGCAACATCACAAGGAGCATTCATAATATGAGACAATTTTTAAAGTTGCTTAAAATAGAATACTCATTCAGAATGTATAAATCATTAATTTTTTAACTGTCTCCCTTTAAGTATATTTTTAGTTCATGTCCCTTTAAATAAACATTTCACAATAATGCTTGAAATATCAGAAACCTAGGCACCTTCCTTTTGATAAATTAGTATAACATATGAGTAAATCAAATTTAGATTAACTTCTGGATTGTTTTACACACTGACTGAAATATATATTGTAAAGGAGGTATTTCGGAGTCTTCAGCTTAGAGGGAAATTAAGCTATATGTTATGTATGCATTTTGGATAAGATTATAATATTTGAACAACTTAATATGTTTTGGTATTCAATCATTAGATTGTAATTATATATATTTTTGGATTAAATACATATCTACATAGGCTATTTTGATGCTGATTGTTGGTTGCACATAGATACCTTATGTAATTGACTAAGATATGTGCATTGATGTTTTTTTTTTAAAAGTATATTTAAAGACTGAATGTAATTCTATAGTACTTTCTAAATATGTTTAAATTCTTTTATGAATTATTTAAAAATCAATACACAATATACTTTGTGAATGTCCCTTTAAGGACAAAAACATTTGTAATGTTGATTTAACATTGTCAAAATAAACTAAAGGGGAATGAAAATTATATATAGATATGTGATGTCTAACCCAAGAGGTAAGATTTTAAAAACTACATAATATTATTAACTATAGTTAAATGACTCCACTGGAAAATCAAATCGATTAACCTGCCATCCAATAACTAGCTTGTGAAAAATGTCAAGTTAAATGACCTACCATTTATAAATGTAAAAGTTAAAATAATTTAGCAAATAATGTTTTGAGATACCTAAGGAAGATACAAGATCTTATTAAATTAATTTTACATTCAACAACACTGTCACTTTAATGTAATTGAACCACTTCCCCTTCTTAAAAGTGAAAACAAATACTTTTTGAGAAATTGACTACATATCCGAAATTATTTTAACATCTAAAATTTCAAAAGAAAAGCATCGATGGATCTCACTCCCCAATGAATGTTAAAAAAGATAGTTTAATGTAATATTCTCGGAATCAGTGGATTTTCCACAATTAATGCATTATTTGATCTTATGCATGTGCTTGTCAAATAGACAACTACCAGTCATGGGAGTCAAAAAAAAATTTATTGACAGATTATATGGATATTTATTATAATCTGTTCCAAAGAGTGTATTTAATACTAAAATGTTTATTATTACCATTTTAAAATTTAATAGTTTCTGAACCAAAAAGAAAAAAATATTCCTGGAAGTCATCAGATGCCAATCTGAAATGTAAAAATTTTTTTTTAACAAAGTTAATACACACGTAGTCAAAGATTCATAAAATACATTTACAATCATCTTGTGTCTATGCTCTAACTTTGTTCAACATTTTTTAAAGATATTTATTAATTATATTTAAAAAAATTAAAAAAAAACCCATTATATTGTGTAATAAAATAAAAAAAAAATCTGATTTTCTAATTATACATAATAATGTATATCACATTTCAATAATATATATGTTGAACATAAATGTCATATTTCATGTCCATTCAAATACCTCTATATCAACTATAATATGTATTCCTTTTTCTGATTGTGATCCCTAAATATCTAATGATGAAATATATATGACTAATGTATGTAAGCTACCAATAATCAACATTCTTCCTGTGATTCTTAACTAGCATGCATTGGTACACCAACCTGGATAATGCATGGTCTTTGAAAGTCAATTCAGGGGTAAACAGTTGATCTTCAATAGGTGTCTTATTCATCATTTCAAAAATAGAGGACTGAAATCCAATCTAAAAATTAGAAATTCATCTAAGTGTCTGATTGTGATCCCAAAATATCTAATTAAGAACTAAATATGACTAATGTATGTAAGCTACTAATATTCAACATTCTTCCTGTGATTCTTAACTAGCATGCATTGGTACACCAACCTGGATAATGCATGGTCTTTGAAAGTCAATTCAGGGGTAAAAAGTTGATCTTCAATAGGTGTCTTATTCATCATTTCAAAAATAGAGGACTGTGAAATACCATCTAAAAATTAGAAAATCATCTAAGTGTCTCCAATAGGATGCCTCAACAGCCTTATTCTATCAAATAGTTGGCACTTACCATGTGAACATGTCTTTGTATGGTTTTCAAGGTCAGCATATTTGAAAGATAATGCCAGACATGATCCCATTGGTATACTTCAATTTCAATCTTGGCTTTTTCCACTGTCAGTCTGGGCAATCTTCACTGTCAGGCTTCTAATTCTTCCATTTCAGTCTTTAGATTGTCAGCTCCCTAATGGCATAAAAAGTTTATTCAAAATTACTACAAGTGTGTGAATCATTTCTGTAGCCCTCTCCCACCCCCCATTTCATAAGAAATTTCTGTCACTAGCTTACTGTGTAGCATCTTGTGTTATGTTCTATGAAGTGTGAAGATGAGTCATATTGAGCAGAACAAACCTCTAATGTGTGACATTGAACCATAGTCATGCTAGAGGATCCCTTTCTGAGTATTTACATTTTAAGTAATGTGTAAACTAAATACTAGTTTATAAAATGTATGCCATATGATGTATTTGTGTACAATTCATGCCACCAACAGTCCAGACATTTATACTTACCAGCTGATGTCCTCTTTAAAAACCAGGTGGCAAAGACTCGCTACAGGACCCAATGGCCAGAGCATCACCTATATTAATAAATGAAACACATTTTTAGCATTTGATGAACAATCCTAACATGTTTGCACAATTCTCTACTTGTCATTTCCCTAGAGTTCACATCTATTGATAATACTCCAGTCTAACTTCTATTCTTTACCATCTAAAGTTGCGGTTGATGATGTCTGCTCTGACATTGAGCCCCTCGTCCCGGAATGGCCCCTCTAGAACAGGATCATCCTCCTCATCTCTGAGGAGGTTTCTGTCCGGCCGGACGGCCCGCAGCATCCCAGCCCGCTGTGCAATATTATGCAGGACGCTACAGGCTACAACGATCTTAGCCACCTTCTTTGGGTTGTACTGGAGGGCTCCTCCCGACCTGTCCAGGCACCTGAACCTCATCTTCAGGAGCCCGAACATCCGTTCAACCACCGCCCTGGTTCTCTTATGAGCCCTATTTTAGCGCTCCTCAGACACATCAGTTGGGCTACGCAAGGGGGTAATGAGCCAAGGCCGGCTCATGTACCCAGAATCACCTATAAATTATGAACAGAACATAATTCTAACAGAATCCTCAAAATAGTATTTGTAGTACAATAAAAAGTTTTGTACACGATAATCCATTAACAAATGTTTATTTTAACTTTAAAATATCTAGTTCAATATTATTCTCTATCTTCCCATTTCAGCTAAGACATGCTACATATGTGTATTTCTCCTAAATCAAGCCTTGTGTAAAATGCCAACTACATGGTTACATTACATTCTCTATCTGAGCATTTAAGGTAAGACATGCTACATATCTGCATTGAACTAAAAGACATTTGCGGAAAGAGACAATGACATGGTTAAATTGCATTAGCTAATATCTTCCCATTTCAGCTAAGACATGCTACATATGCGTATTTCTCCTAAATCAAGCCTTGTGTAAAATGCTAACTACATGGTTACATTACATTCTCTATCTGAGCATTTAAGGTAAGACATGCTACATATCTGCATTGAACTAAAAGACATTTGCGGAAAGAGACAATGACATGGTTAAATTGCATTAGCTAATATCTTCCCATTTCAGCTAAGACATGCTACATATGCGTATTTCTCCTAAATCAAGCCTTGTGTAAAATGCTAACTACATGGTTACATTACATTCTCTATCTGAGCATTTAAGGTAAGACATGCTACATATCTGCATTGAACTAAAAGACATTTGCGGAAAGAGACAATGACATGGTTAAAATGCATTAGCTAATATCTTCCCATTTCAGCTAAGACATGCTACATATGCGTATTTCTCCTAAATCAAGCCTTGTGTAAAATGCTAACTACATGGTTACATTACATTCTCTATCTGAGCATTTAAGGTAAGACATGCTACATATCTGCATTGAACTAAAAGACATTTGCGGAAAGAGACAATGACATGGTTAAAATGCATTAGCTAATATCTTCCCATTTCAGCTAAGACATGCTACATATGCGTATTTCTCCTAAATCAAGCCTTGTGTAAAATGCTAACTACATGGTTACATTACATTCTCTATCTGAGCATTTAAGGTAAGACATGCTACATATCTGCATTGAACTAAAAGACATTTGCGGAAAGAGACAATGACATGGTTAAATTGCATTAGCTAATATCTTCCCATTTCAGCTAAGACATGCTACATATGCGTATTCGCACACACATGCATAATCCTCATCTGTGCGTCACAAACATACTGCACGTTGAGGCTATGAAAATGTTTGCGATTTCTGAAGGGCGAGTCATCAATTGGAGCACGCAGCACAATGTGGGTACAATCTATGGCTCCCAAGACATTGGGCAATTGAGCAATATCAAAGAATTCCCGCTTCAGGCGCCTCCAATCACCATCATTCTGTGGGAATCCTATGTATTGCTTACTGATACGTACCATGGTGTCCAGAAAGTTATCAAACACCCCAGAGAATGTACCTTGAGCCAGGCCATGCATGTACAGTTCTCCGGATTGAAAACTCCCGGAGGCCAGGACGTATAGACAGCTTAGCATCTTACTCATGGCGGGAACAGCAGTCCTTATTCTTATACGTGGCTCCAAATGAGGTTTAAGAAGATCGTAAAGGCCAATGAGCTGTTCGCGATCGAGCCGATACTTATCATAAACCTCAAAGTCGCTCATGTTTTCCAAGGTGGGTCTCACCCTGTAGACACGAGGACCTCGAACCAGATGACCCCTTCGTCTCAGTCTGAGCCGCCGAGGCTGCCTGATTCGACCAACAGCTAGTTCGCCAATAGCAGCACCAGCAGCGTCTACCATGTCATCGTCATCCATCTTTCAAAACAGCGTAACAAGGTAAGCACTCAATCTGATGTGGATCACAAGTGATGCATTGGCCATGTTGTTTGGGGGATTTATAGTACAATTAGTCCAATGGTAGTGAGTTTGTAATGATTGCTGATTGTATTCACCTGTTTGTATGTGAGCGGCGCGAATGCTTTCACAGTGGGCGTTTATTTGTTGTTTGCTGAAATGTTATTTTCAAACAATGAATCTCAATGTGAAAGTGTCAAATATCACACATACAGTGCATGTTTGTAATGTTTGTTCATATGCGTAATCAATATTTATTAAACGCGATCTTATAGTAACAAGCACACGTCCAGGCTAACATGAATGAAAGTGCATAGTTGTGTATAATGTGCATCGAATGTGATCGATCAATGTTGCTGCAATATTGTTTGTAAACGATAAAGTAACAGCTGCCATCTGTAGTATTTTATATATAAGTGATTGGTGAGATGTCAATATTGTACGCGTCCTATTAAAATCGCAATAATAATTCCGAACTTCCCGTCTGCCATCTGTAGTATTGTATATATAAGTGATTGCCGAGCTGTCAATATTGTATGCGTCCCTTTAAAATCGCAATAATAATTCCGAACTTCCCGTCTGCCATCTGTAGTATTGTATATATAAGTGATTGCCGAGCTGTCAATATTGTATGCGTCCCTTTAAAATCGCAATAATAATTCCGAACTTCCCGTCTGCCATCTGTAGTATTGTATATATAAGTGATTGCCGAGCTGTCAATATTGTATGCGTCCCATTAAAATCGCACTAATGCTGAATAACTTCCGTCTGTCATCTGTAGTATTGTGTATATATAAGTGATTGCCGAGCAGTCAATATTGTATGCGTCCCTTTCAAATCGCACTAATACTGAATAACTTCAGGCTGTCATCTGTAGCATTGTATATATAAGTGATTGCCGAGCTGTCAATATTGTATGCGTCCCTTTCAAATCGCACTAATACTGAATAACTTCCGGCTGTCATCTGTAGTATTGTATATATAAGTGATTGCCGAGATGTCAATATTGTATGCGTCCCATTCAAATGGCACTAATACTGAAGAACTTCCGGCTGTCATCTGTAGTATTATATATATAAGTGATTTGCGATCTGACAATATTTATTAATTGTCCCATTGAAATCGCCTTAATAATGCTGTTCCAAACTGTTGTTTACGTATATGTTGTATTGTAGTATTGAGTGTTAAAGTTCCGAAAGGGGCGGTACAGTCGTGAATCTGTGATGTGTATGGTTGAATCTTCTAATGACGTCATGATATTATTAACCTGCCTATGTAGTTCTGAAATCCTCATTGTGTTGTTGTATTTGACTACATTGTTATTGTGTGCTGAATAAAATCTAAATGTGTGCTTTGTGGTTGCGTGATGGGTGATGCGTGTTATGTACATATACGTATATATTGTGATTGTGTCCCACATATGCTGACTTCTATATAGCGGTCTGGCATTGTTGTTCCTTCCCATAAAGTGACATCTGTAATCTGGTGTAATGATGTTCTTGTTGTACGTAATTCCTAATGGTTTCTGGTGATGGAATCATGATGTTAAAAGTACAGTAAAATCCATATGTTGTGTTTTGTGATTCCTCGAGAGAATGTAATGTGTTTTTCCCCCATCATTTGAATGCACATGTATGAGTGAATGTTAAAAGTAATGTATGTGCATCCATGAGTGATCATGTGTTAAGCCTATGTAGATATGCTGTTGCTGCAAGCATATGAGTTGAATAACTGAAATGCAATAATAAAGGTAAATGAGAATTGTTTCCCATTGTGTAGTGTTTGTGAATCCTGAAAAGTTGACATTATTTTTGTGTCCGTTTAAATGTAATATTTTTAAAACAAAAATGTTGTTACTAGTGATGTTGATTTGTAGTTGATGTTATATAAAAGTCTGAAACAATTTAATGGTGTTGTGAATATTCAATAAGTACAATCCATAAGTCCACCATAGGGAAATAGTCATTTCTTGATCTATTTATCATAGCTGGGTCTAATGCATGAAATCATGTATTTTCTAGCGCTGGTATTTGGAGTTTTTCTGTCTACGCTATTTGCGTGCGTTAGGGAAATGAGGGTTTCGCGTGCACGAGCACGTCTTCCCAATAGAAGTCAATGGAGGCTCTAAAATTTGTTCATTTTTTTTTTCTAAGACTGGTTTTCCTCGTAAAGTGAATGACGTCATGAGCTTTTGTGAAAAAGTAACTAAATCGTGTTCTTTTTGTGATAAATATTTTGTGTATGTCATGTGGTGTATATTGTTTGTATGCATCGATGAGTGTATGTTTGTGATAATGTTATTAGTTAGATGTAGGTATATGAGGGTCTTTTCCCGTGTGTCAATGTAAATCAATGGGAAAATGGATTTGTGTTGTTTTTTTTCTAACACCCGAGATCTCGCAACTTGAATCCTTTGTATTTTGATGAAAAATTATTAAATATGAAAAATAAACATAGTGTAGTGTTTGTATGAGTGTAAGTGTAGTTTGTGTAATATTTGTTTTGTGATTCGTGGATGTTTTTTTGGTCGGTATATGTTTACTACTGGTTCTGAGGTGTCGGTAGAAATTTGAGCGTTAGGTGATTTTTGAGTGTCGGTAAATAAACTCTAAATACCGGAGTCCGTAAGAAACCCGTGTTAGGAGCCTCTAACGCTGGTTTTCACGGCTAACGCCGAACTCCAAATCTAGGCCTAAGCCTGGAACAAAGTGTCTTGATTTAGGCATATGGTACTGTGAAACAATGCAAAGCTTGCTAACAAAATCCAAGGTTTACATGATTTTAAATAATTTGTTTTGTATTCAGATTAAAAAAAGAGTTTAACACTATTGTTATTGAAAATTAAAGTTTTTCTTTGTCTAGTGGTTTTTGAATATTTATTTTACAACTGTAAAAAAAGGATTTTTTTCCCATTTATGTTGCCTTTGCTTGAAAAATAATAATAATAATTAAAAACAAACATCCTTTAAAAATAAATAAATAAACAGAATGTATGCAAGGACAAAATTTGATCATTTATGTGGTTAATGGTCCAAAGGAAAGTCTTTTTCGCAGGTGAGAAAGGCTTCCAAAAATTAAATTTACACTATTTTTGTTTTTCTTGTGTCAGCCAAAAATCCTGTAGCAGAACTCTGGTACTTCATTACCCAAGACTCAGTGGAACACGGCAGTTTCTCCACTGGGGGGTCTTCCTTACTCAGTTCAAACCTCGGGACAGCACCTGAATAGTCAGAGTGGTCACTGCTGAGACCAGGGATAAGCCAGCGGCTATATTTCCCTTAGCTGGGCTGATCTCAGTGGGCTCTCTGGAAGGTATTGATCCCTTTGCCTTGCTCCTTCACCTCAGGACAGGACCTCAATAGTAGCTCTGCCACCAGAGCGATTGTTGGTGAGACTAGGGTCAATACAGCGGTTATATCTCCCCTAGTTGGGCTGGTCTCAGTGGGCTTCCAAGCAGGTATAGATCATTCTACCTTGCTCCTTCTTCCAGGGAGGTATTGCTCCATCTGCCTTGCTCCTTCACCAAGGTAATGACTCCTTTGCATGCACTGTTTTTAAAAAAGACATTTGGAGCTCACAGGGCCAGCTTTTTGGCTACAGGTCTGTAGATGCTGTAGCAATTCTTCCCTACAGGGAAATTAGTAGCCAGAAAGCAGGGCTTAAACAGTTGTCACTGGAATCCATGAAAGAACCAGGCAAGACCAACCATTCCAAAAGGACAATTGCTCCAGAAGTAGCAGTTGTAGTGCATCATCCAGGGTAGTCGCCTGGCACCCCTGTATCCAGTTGGACATTACCCCGGTGCATCCGGTAGGCCCACTCCACTTGAGTATCTTGCTCCTTTTTCTGCAGATCTCTGAATTTCCTGTGGAAGGCCTCTGGGGTAATGGCATATTGTGCCAGCAGTCTCTATTTTACCCAGCTGTAGTTCAAGTTCTCTTCATTGAGGACTTCCCGGTAAGCCTCAGCATCAATTTACTGGTCAAAATGGTGACCCAGTCTGTAGGTCACACATTGTTGTGTATACTGCCTTCCAAAGTCATGCAGGTATTTGTCAATGCCCCTCTCGGCCTTGTTGAAAACTTTCAATGCAGCTAATGGCAGCTTCTTCTTTCATAGCCCTCCTGGTGAAGAGAGGGCCCATTTCCTGGCTGATGCTGTATTTAAACCATGCAGAGCTGGTACTCCCTCTCTCTGCCTGCTGCATTGCAGTCACATCAGCCATAATTATTTGAATGGTCTCCTGGGGGGGCTCAGGACCCAAGAGTGCCAATCATCCTCAGACTTCTCTCTGAAAATCCGACTCACCATTAGTGTCCAAGAGCAGGGAGCAGGATCAGTCGCCTATCATAAGTTCTGTGATTAGGGTAGCTCTTGAGTTATTACTGGCCGCTTGTCCTCTGGCTTCCAACAAATCAATAAAGGTACACCTCTTCAGTGTAAAACTGCTTCAGCCACTGTTCACCTGAAGCTCATATAGGATTTCCCAATGGAGATCAGATCCCAGTGGTGGTTTGGACCTTCCCTGAGCAGTAGGGATAGTCCCACCATTGCCCTCCAAATGTGGTGGAGCTCTGGTACTTTGTTCCCTAAGACACAAGGAAAAGTGACAGTATCTCTGCTGAGGGGGTCTCCCTTCCTCAGTCCAAACCTCAGGACAGCACCTAAATAGTATGTCAGCCACCAGCATGATAATTGCTGAGACCGGGGTCAAGCCAGTGACAATATATCTCCCCCAGCTGGGCTGGTCTCAGAGGGATCTCTGGCAGGTATTGATACCTCTGTCTTCCTCCTTTTCCTTGGGACCTCATCTGAATAATAGCTCTTGATGAGGCCGTGTCGAAGCCAATGGCTATATCTCCCAAAGTTGTTCTTGTGTAAGGAAGGTATAAATACCTCTACCTCACTCCTTCTTCCAGTCAGGTATCAGTCTCTCTGCCCTGATCCTTCTTCCAGTCAGGTATCAATTTCTCTGTTCTTCTCCTCTCCCATGAAGGTTGTGACTCCTTTGCCTGCACAGTCTTTAAAAAGACACTTGGAGCTCACAGGACCAGCTCTTTTCTTACATGTCTGCAGACTCTGTAGCAGGTCTCCTCTACAAGGAAAAGTGTAGCCAGAAAGTAGTCCTAAACCTCTGCCACTAGAATCCCTGGAAGATCCAGGCAAGAGAAACCATTCCAAAAGTAACTACTACTAATGCTTTATTTCAGTCAGGACTAGACTCTAACAACACATCATTTGGCTTAGGGTGACCCACTACCATAAGACATAAACATAGAGAAAGCTTTTTATAGCTCCGGAGCCCTTTGCAGGGCAGGTTCAAATTTGTGAGCCTGCTTCCTGCAATGTAAGAAGTAGCGGCCATTAGACCGCTGCCTCTTACACCCTACGCAACCTCTGAGGTGGTGAGAGAAAATCACTGAGAGCTTGCTCGCTCTCTGTGATTGACAGCTTCTTCAGTCACGCGATTGGTCACGCAAATGAAAGGGCGGGCATTACACACTGCGAGGAGTGGCTAATGATACATACAGGCTAGCAGACAAACGGATCCACTGCCCGTATGTAGCGAAGGCGGGCAAGTTGAGAAGCTGCCCACCCCTTAGTACATGGAGCCCATAGACAACAACATAATAATGAAATACAGCTCTAACAAAATGAAGGGGGATTCAGAGGGGCATAAACAATAAAACTTAAAACCATATGTTTGCAATGCCATCCAATGCAAAATATATGCAAATGAGTCATGGTTGGTAATTAAACTTCTAGCTATAGATGACACAGTTACCCAATGTCCAGGAAATTTCAACCAATAGATGGCGCTGTTAAACAATGTCCATGTATGTGACTGGGGAACCGTCATAAAGCCCATTAATGACAAAAAAATGTTTGTTACTGCTAGCTTGTAGCAGCTGTAGCTCTACAAACAACTTTGACTTTATTTAAATTTAAGCTGCTGTCCAGCTGCTCCTCTGCTGCCGTGACAATGTTTCCCATAGGAAATTGGGGACAAATGGATTTTAGTTAACAAATTCCCAAAAACCCTCTCAATGAATATCAGAAGACTTTAAAGAGACATAAAACCAATATTTTTGTTTCATGATTCAGAAAGAGCTTGCAGTATTAAATAACCTTCCAATTTACTTCTATTTTCTAATTTGCTTCATCCTCTTGATATCCTTTGTTGAACATCATATCTAAATATGCTTGGTAGCTGCTGATTGGTGGCTGCACATAGATGCCTTATGTTATTGGCTCACCCATGTCAACAAAGAACACCAAAAGAATGAAGCAAATTAGACATGATAAGTAAATTGGAAAGTTGTTTAAAATTGTATTCTCTATCTGAATAATGAAATAACAAAATTGGGGTTTTGTGTACATTTAAATAATTAATTTGTTGTTTTTTTTTTATTATTTGTATGTGCACATTTCTAGGTCCTTATTTGTATTAATTTTAACTAATAATTCATTACTTTGGGATTGACAATAAATCTAGGGAACAAAAAACATTAAAGGGACTTTGTACTAAAAAAAATAAAAAAAACAACATTTTTTAAACTAATATGCCAATAAGTTTAGTTGTTTTCTGACAAATAAATATCCGCAGAAGTACTTATCAGGCAATCAGCTAATTAGTATTTGCAGGAAGTGTCAATCATCCAATGAGCATTACGATGATGTGCACAACTGATATTGCTGTATTAGATTCAATGTAAATTTAATCAGTTATTACTTTAAGTACAAATAAAAAAGAAACAGCATATTTAGAAGCATCTCTTTTTTATGATTGACAGACCATTTTTAGGTACAGTGTCCCTTTAAGCAATGTTTACCACAAATCCCCTGAAATTGATTAGGCCGGTGCGATAACCTCATAATTATAAATCATAAAGAAGCAAAAGGCAAACTGTGGGTGGATGTAATTACTGAACCAAATCAGGAAAATGACACTTGAAATTACTAAATGCTAGAAACATTTAAAGAGTTGTGATATATAGATAATTAGAGAAGTTCAGATGGGGAAAGAACATTTTATATTGATATTCAGTATTATACTAAATGAGTTAAACATAATCTATTGAATACCACTACTTAAAGGGACAGTCTACTTGTTTTTTTTGTTTTTTTTTTTAAATATAGATAACGCCTTTACTATTCATTTCCCAGCTTTGCACAATATTGTTATATTAATATACGTCATAACCTCTAAGATTGCCTGTTTCTAAACCCCTGTAAGCTGCCTCTTATCCCAGTGCTTTCTAAATCTTGCACAACCGCTAGACGGTGCAAGTTCATGTGTGCCATATAGACAACATTGTGCTCACACATGTGGAGAATGAAAATG
Source organism: Bombina bombina (assembly GCF_027579735.1). Classification (NCBI taxonomy): domain Eukaryota; kingdom Metazoa; phylum Chordata; class Amphibia; order Anura; family Bombinatoridae; genus Bombina; species Bombina bombina. Next base: position 454,714,839 of record NC_069501.1, on the reverse strand, counting down.
GGTTCACAAGAACAAGCACTAATTGGCTAAAATCTGAGATTGTAAAAAACTAAAAAAAAAGCACTGAGATAAGGGGCAGATAATCATAGAGGTAAAATGTAAATTAACATTTTAGTTATTCAAAACTGGGGAGTGTACTGTAAATGTTTTCCCCTTATTGTATTCTAAATTTATTTTTATACCAGCTACTTAATATTGAATGTATTGAAAATAGCTAATTTAAGACTGTTTCTCATTGAAATAGTGGGTTCTGCTCATTGAAATTACCACTCATAATAAAAAAATGTCAGTATATAAGTATTGACCTTTGTGTATACAAAGTGACAGATACAGGTGGTCAATACATTTGACAGAGCATGCGCTTGAGAACAATGTGTTGTGATTTTAATGATCATAACCAACTATTTCAGATACAAAAATAAACCCTGTAGGAACAATTCAACATACATTTAGTACTCTGCAGCTGGTATATGTTATTGGAAACACATAAATAGAAAAAATAACTTTACAGTATAGTGTTTTTTTAAATAAAGTCATATATGAACATTAGAGAAAATAGGATGGTAAACTGAACTGTTTTAACTTTAAAATATTTCAGATTGAAAACTAGAGCTATATCAGTCTATTGGATATTATAGGAGTAGAACATTGCTTTGGATTAAGATTTCAGAGGACAGATTATAAACATATATAGGAAGAGACAGAGTAAGTACAATGTCATTGATATTTTTCATTATCTATCAGCAAGTTCATCATACTTAGCAGAAAGCAATAACAATTATATCTATTCCTGCTGTGCAGTTTTTAATGAATCATAGAATTGTTCATTTCAGAACTGTGAAAACATCAGGATCACTTCCAACTCTAGGCAGTCAATAATCATAGTTCTAAATACTACTACTACTACTACTACTAATAATAATAATAATAATAATAATAATAATAGTAATAATAATAATAGTAATAATAATAATAGTGATAATAATATCATTAGCATCACTAGCACAATAATTTCTAAACACTAATACATGAGATTTAGACGTAGCAATACATGTAACAGCAGGAGGTGATAAGCTCTGCAGAATGTGTATGTGCTGTAAATATAAACCTCTCCACTTCAGACAGACTGTCATGACAGTGTGACGCTAGCTGAGGCTTTAAGAGGCAATAAATGTTTATTTTTATTACATTTCTGGACATCCACTATGCAAGTACCGAAGGAGGTTCTAAAATATATTTTAGAAAATAATTCATAAGGTTAAAAAAATGACATTGGACAATGCAGTTCTGCAATTCTTTAAAACAATTGTATTAAACTAATATTTACTGTACATTTTAATTTTTATTATAATCGAATGGCCAAATATGGTGCTGAACTACTTTCTCGTGTTTATCTAATAAATGTATTTATATTCTTTGTGATGCTGCTATCTTGTAGTAGCAGCACTGGCTACTAATTTAACTTTAAGTTTAATATGCTGTACGGCTGCATCTCTGCTGATTTTCAACTTGTAGACTGTAAGCTCTTTAGAGTAGGGCCCTATTTCTTCTGTACTAGATTTGTTTAGTCTGTTATGTTTTTGTGTCTTATCAAACATCTTTTCATTTTATACCCCTATCTCTTTAGTCATCCCCACGAAATTTTGAGGCACTAAACAAATAAATTATATTAATAATAATAATATTTATAATAATAATGATGTTTCCCAAAGGACATAGCATGTAAATGGTTATTAACAATAAATGACCCATGTCAAATGTCAACAGTGTTAATTTTGGCAGCAAATTTTGATTTAGTTTTAGTCATTGGGGCATATTTAACAATGTGCTCTGAGGCGGTGGACAGAAATCAACCCGATCGAATACGATCTGGTTGATTGACACCTCCTGCTAGCGGCTGATTGGCCGCAAATCTGCAGGGGGTGGCATTGCACCAGCAGTTCATAAGAACTGCTGGTGCAATGATAAATGCTGACAGCGTATGGTGTCGGCATTTATCGATGTGCAGCGATGTACAGCGGACATGATACGCTACTTCGGACAAGTTAAGGAGCAGCGGTCTTTAGATCACTGCTTCATAACTCCTGTTTCTGGCGAGCCTGAAGGCTCGCCGGAAACAAGGGTCCTTAAGCTTCACACAGAGCTTAATAAATATGCCCCTTAGTCTTTTAACTAAAATGCCAATTTAGTTTTAGTCGTATTTTAGTCATCTGAATTGTTTTAGTTTTAATTGACTAAAATCGTACTGGCGATTTTAGTAGACTAAAATTCGACTAAAACTAAAATCTAATGGGTTAAATTGTGCATTTTTTTAACATTTCTCTAGAATTTTCAATCCAAACTCATTATCTACTCCTGGATTAAAAATCTAATAACATGTTATTATTTATGGTATTGGTATTAAGGTTTGAACATGCAATTACAAAGAATACACAGACACAGGTTGTGGTGACGTCTTTATAAATAAAAGCAAGTTTCTCCCATGCATGCGTCTCACTCTATTCTCAATCTATAACAGACAGGCGGAGCTCCGAGGAAAGCGGAAGTTCAGGTGACGTCCCTCCCTCAGACCCTCCCAGTTTAGTTTCGGGTTCGTTCCTTGACGAAAATTGGAATTGGTTTTCGTCATAGTTTTCGTCAGTTGACTAAATACTAATTTAATTATCGTTAAGTGTTCATCACTAAAAACATGCCGCTGACGAAAACTTTGACGAAAATATTTTCATCAATGAAATTAACACTGATGTCAAACAACATTTTTTTTTTCTTTGGGCAATCAATTCGACCAAAACACTTTCTTTCTTTTTTGCGCACATATCTCCTACACAAAGCAGTAAAAACATACATCATTTATCTGTCAGTGGCAAATATGGAACTGTTTCACTGTGTGGGTTACTAACTAGTATTATGGATGTCAACATAAATATTTCCAATGGAGGGTTTGCAAATAAAAAAAAAGGAATGAAATGTGCCCCAAAAACAAAATAATATCAGTCACAACATGTACTATATATGAGAGTTGCTTGTTGGACACATGCAGGATTTTAAAAATGGTGGCTGTTTGGCAACAAAAGTCTTCGTGGGTTTTATTTGCCTTCTTTTGTTCCTCCTCCCTTCACATTTCCCACCACTGTCAACTGGGCTTTTCAAATTCCTTGTCACAATTTGTTTAGCACAATATTAATGTCTAAATCCAATCCTCAATATTCACCTATATTCAGCTTCATTGATTATTTTTCCTTGAAAAGAAGCAACATAAGTAGAACTGCTTCCTTTCCAATAGAGATAATCCATTAAAGGGAGATAAAACCCAACTTTAGACATGTGCAATTCGGTTCGGTTCATTCGGAAAATTCGGAGATTCGTATCAAACCAAATTTCCGAATTAAAATACTGCCGAATTTACCGAATAAATCCGAATTAGTTTGGATTTATTCGGTAAATTCAGATGGACATGGATTACACTAGTATTGTACAGTATATTAAGTTATATCACTCTGCTATGGGTTACACCTAATATACAGTACATAATACTAGTCTAATACACAGCACACATACCGAAATTCCGAATTTCTGAACCGAACCAAACCGAATCGAACCGAATCCAGACAAATTTTTTCGAATCCGAATGAATCCGAAATGAATCCGAAACGAATTCATTCAAATTTTTCCGAATTCGAATCGATTAAAAAACAAATTTCGAAAACCTCCGAATCGATCCGAACCGAACCGAAATGAATTTTTCGATCATGCACATATCAACCAAACATGTTTGTTTCATAATCCAGATAGAGAATACAATTTTAAACAATTTTCCAATTTACTTCTGTTATCTAATATTCTTAGTTCTCTTGGTATCTTTTGTTAAAGGAAAGCAATGCACTTCTGGGAGTTAGCTGAAAGCCAATGACAAGAGGCATACACATGCAGCCACCAAGCAGCAGCTTCTGAGCCTACCTATGTATACTTTTTAACAAAAGATACAAAGAGAACAAAACAATTAGGATAATATAAATACATTGCAAATTTGTTTACAATTACATGATCCATTAGAATCATGAAAGAAAAAAATTGGGTTTAAAGTTAAATTAGACTATTGGTATATACAGAGGATTAGACATGGGTACAACTATAGAATAAGCATAGCTGCCTGATGCAGCCAGTAACATCCAATCCTAAGTTACTTTAACATACTTCTAATTATGCATTTTTTCTCATGTTTGAATGCAGACACATCCCGTTAGTTATATTAGCATGGCAGTAGCAATTAATATTGCCCTAGGGGCAGAGGATTCTGCCAACAGTCACTATCTGCACAAGCTGGGAAGTGAAGCACCTGGCTGGTAAGTGAAGCACCTGGCTGGTAAGTGAAGCACCTAGCTGGTAAGTGATGTATCTGGCTGGTAAGTGAAGCACCTGGCTGGTAAGTGACGTATCTGGCTGGTAAGTGACGTATCTGGCTGGTAAGTGAAGCACCTGGCTGGTAAGTGACGTATCTGGCTGGTAAGTGACGTATCTGGCTGGTAAGTAAAGCACCTGGCTGGTAAGTGAAGCACCTGGCTGGTAAGTGACGTATCTGGCTGGTAAGTGACGTATCTGGCTGGTAAGTGACGTATCTGGTAAGTGACGTATCTGGCTGGTAAGTGACGTATCTGGCTGGTAAGTGACGTATCTGGCTGGTAAGTGAAGCACCTGGCTGGTAAGTGTTGTATCTGGCTGGTAAGTGAAGAAGTTCTCAGTACATAAGTCCGGAGGAAAGTGGAGGCCAGAACCGGCACTGTCTATAAGAACTATCAAGTGAGGGTAAGCTGAGCAGTTTAAAGTCTTGCCACATTGGTAGTGGTAGGCCAGATACCCCAGATGCAGTACACCCGGAACAGGGGGTGAATAGACATTACTTTGAAGCGGCTTGCTAGAATGAATGCCTGGAGCCCTTTGGTGATATTTTGGTATTTGGTGCTGCCTTGTCCTACTTTGGTTAAAGAGTTTTTATATGACTATCCCTTTCTCTTTTTTATGTAGAATAGTATCAAAACAGCAACACTGGGAGCAAAGTGCACGTAAAGACAGGGATTCTGCCAAACTCCCCCAGTCACGATATAATATAAAAGAAGTCCACAGCACTATCTTTCTTCACTCACTTTATTTTCTGTTAAGGTACAGACATTAAAACAGCGACGTTTCGAGTGTAATTACTCTTAATCATGCTAGTAACATTGTATCATGTACCATTCAGTTTCGCGCCAACCACTAAACATTGTGGCTCTGCTGCCATCTACTGACCAAAATTGATTAATAAATGCTAAAAACATTCTCAACAATTACATAGAAGAATGTAACATATTATTAATTTGCTTACACAGCTATATTTAACTTTGCAATATTAGTTACCACTTTCTCATTAAATATAACACCTTATCGGTAAATTTAACTGTAACATATATCACTCTACAAAAATTCACAATAACAATTTAAAGAAAAATTCTAATGAAAAATTCTACAAGAAAATCGACCAGTCATACTCTCTGTTAAGCCCATTGGGTGCCATACTCCCTAGTTCAAAGATCCAAAACATCTCCATTTGTTTTAGGAGTTTCTCCCTATTCCCTCCATACCTTTGTGGACCCAAACTATCAATTATTTGCCATCTCAATTGGCTTATTTGATGTCCACATTTTAAGAAGTGATAGGACACCGGATCTTCTACATTTTTACACTGTCAGGAATCTAGCTCACAGTTCAATGTCCCTTTAACGTCTGCAATAACCTCTCCCTCTGCCTATTTAAGGCTCCTCCTTGCTAAGCTCATTGCTTAGTATTGCAGTTCTGAAGTTGTTCAATTCTGTGAGCCTTGCCTGGAAAACTACATACAAGGATTTTTACCTGGTCCTGTTTCCATCTACCAGCTTCTGCATTTAATATCCTTTTATCCTACATGATAACCGTTTGTACCTTAACCTGTAATCTCTGCTCAACCGTTATTACTTTGTCTAGTTCTTACGATCTTGTTGCTCCGTTCCCTGCATATCTCTTTAAGCCTCCCGCTCTCCATACCTGCTTCCTCCTCTGCTCTACATTGCAACGCGGTGACGTCATCGACGGCTGCGACTCACTCTGCATCTCGCCGGAGGCCTGAAGCCTACTAGTACTCCGGAGTTTCCTTTTGCCTCCTACCTTCCCAGTCAGTACTTTATCTAGGAGTTCGTGAGTAATTATTCAGTTCATTGCATCAATCGATTTTCCTGCCTTCTTTTTTCTGCCGCACTGAGACTTTATTTTTTACTTTATCAGCTTATACAGTTTTATTTTTGTTTTGCTCTGTATTTCATAATTCCACAGTGATCCTCTGAGTATGTCTTGATTTATATTACTACTACTATACACTCAGTTATGAATCTCTGTTTCTCAGGACAGATTAACATCTACCCCTGCTGCTATTATTTTTTCCATCACAGTGTCAATCCTGATACATGTGGCAGCCATAGGGTGTATGTGTAATCCCTACCTGTATATTAAACATTGCATAGTGATTGCCAGTTTATGATTGTTGCCAAGGTTTATTCATATATTATTCAAACTTATCACACATGCAAAACAAACTATTGCCTACAGTCATTCTCTCAGCAGTTGTGGTCCTTAACTTTTTATCTATTATCAAAAGATAGGGAAACTTGTTTTCAGCAAACCCGGACATAATACTAAGCCTTCCTCATGGATCCAGCTGGGATGAATACCCATTTACAGAACCTCACACAGAGGGTTGATTTACTCACTGAAGCTTTAAACACCCTGAAAGTTGAAAATGACACCATGAAGGCGTACATTAGAGATGTGGTGGATAAGAGGGTTCCCATACTAGAGCCCCAGGTTAGCACCCCAGAGAAATTCAGTGGTGATAGGTCTCAATACAGAGATTTCAAGAATGCCTGTCTTCTTCTATTTTCTTTAAAACCTCATACATATCCAAATGACAGAGCTAGAGTTCTCACAGTTATCTCCTATTTAAGAGGTGAACCCCGTACCTGGGCTAACTCTTACTTTGAAAACAACGATGAGATACTAAACTCTCTGGACAATTTTTTTCTTGCCATGGGAAACCTGTATGAGGATCCCTACAAGCAAATTACAGCAGAGAATGCAATGAGAAACCTTAAACAAAGGAAAAGATTAGTCGAAGATTATATCACTGAGTTTAAAAAATGGGCTAAGGACACACAGTGGAATAATCTGTCACTAAGAAACCAGTTTCGGTTGGGCCTCTCAGAAGGTATAAAGGATGAGCTTTCCCGTTCTGAGTTACCCCAAACCCTTGAGGAATTGATGTCATTAAGCATCACCATTGATAGGTGTCTCAGGGAGAGACAACAGGAGCGCTCTTATCATGAAAATTATCCTAAAAAACATTACACACCTCCTGTGACTAAGTCCACTCCTGAACCTATGGACATAGGTTTCACTAAAGGCCCACTCACAACAGAGGAAAAGAATAGAAGAAGAGCAAATAACTTATGTCTCTATTGTGCTTCTGAGTCACATACTGTTAGAGATTGCCCTTCCTTGCAGAAACAAAATAAGGGTAAGACTTATATTCAGCCTTTTTGTTGTACCACCCAACATTCACCCACTCCTTATTTACAACTCTCTCTTCTCTTACAGTGGGAGTCTCACCGGGTCATGGGTTCCGCGATCATTGATTCTGGAGCTACAGCATCATACATTGATAGTGTGTTTACCCATACAAATAAAATACCTATAGTCAAAAAAAAATCTCCTGTGTTATTACGGGGAATTGATGGTAATCCTATTCCAGATGGTCCAGTAGAATATCAGACCATTCCTTTACTTATTTCTTCCACTGATCATCATAGGGAGTACATCACATTTGATATTATCCCTTCCCCTATCTCACCTATCGTACTAGGGATAAATTGGCTCCACACACATAACCCAAATATAGATTGGACTAATTTAACTCTTTCCTTTAATTCAAAGTATTGTCTTACTACTTGTTTTCCAGCTACTGCTTTACATACAACTGAACTTCCTCCCATTGCCAAGATTCCTGAGGTTTACCAGGACTTTGCTGACGTTTTTAGTAAAGCAGAATCTGAAAACTTACCGCCCCATAGGAAGTATGATTGCCCTATAGAGATCATACCTGGTTCAGAAATCCCTACAGGGCATATATACCCACTTTCCAACCCAGAGTTATCACACCTGAAGTCTTACTTAGAGGAAAATCTGAAAAAAGGTTTCATCCGACCATCTACCTCACCTGCTAATGCAGGGATTTTCTTCGTAAATAATAAAGACGGTTCACTTAGACCCATTGTCGATTATCGACAATTAAACAAGATAACGATTAAAAACCGTTACCCGTTACCTCTTATTCCTGAGCTCATAGAGAGGCTGGAGGGTGCACAGTTTTTCACCAAACTGGATTTAAGGGGTGCCTATAACCTCATCCGAATTAAATCTGGCGATGAGTGGCTTACGGCATTTCGAACCCGTTATGGGTTGTTCGAATATGTCGTAATGCCTTTTGGGTTATGTAATGCCCCCGCGACGTTTCAGCACCTCATAAATGACATTTTTAGAGATATACTCGATATTTTCGTTGTCATTTATCTTGACGATATCTTGATATACTCCAAAACATACCAACAACACATTTCTCACGTTAGACAAGTACTATCTAGACTCAGGGGTAACCACTTATATGCTAAAGCAGAAAAATGTCTTTTTAACACACAGTCTATCACTTTTTTGGGGTATGAAATTTCTCCCACGGGTATTTCAATGGAAAACAAAAAGGTTGAAGCAGTCTTGAATTGGCCTACACCCAAAAATGTTAGACAAGTTCAATCATTTTTGGGGTTTGCAAATTTTTACCGCAAATTTATAAAAAACTTTTCTAAGATAGCAATACCCCTCACTTCCCTCACTAAAGGTCATACTCCTTTTAAGTGGACACAACAAGCTCAGTATGCTTTTGATTTATTCAAACAAATGTTTACCTCTGCACCCATACTCCGTTTCCCAGACTCCAAGTTACAGTTCATTTTGGAGGTTGATGCATCCAATCATGCAATTGGTGCAGTCCTGTCACAAAGAGAGAGTTTGACAAAACCACTTCATCCTGTGGCATATTACTCGAAGACTTTAAATTCAGCAGAACAAAATTATCCTATCGGTGACAAAGAATTGTTAGCCATCAAACTTTCTTTGGAGCATTGGCGTCACCTCCTGGAGGGCACTACATTACCAACTCTCATATACACGGATCATAGAAACCTCCAGTACTTAAAATCCACTCGTACTTTATCAGCCAGACAGGTTCGGTGGAATCTTTTTTTTTCCCGTTTTAATTTTTTGATCACATACCGACCAGCTGGTAAGAACAAAAAGGCGGACGCTCTTTCAAGACTTAGCAGTCATTCTTCTTGTCCACCGACAGTTAGTTCTCTCTTGCCAGATGATAATTTCATATCTTTTGTAACAGATTCCACTGCTGTTTTAAAAAGAGAACAAATGAAGGATCTGACAAAACCCACAGAACTCCTACAAGTAAATGCACAGGGACTCTTTTCTCATGACACAAAATTATATGTCCCACCTACGCTCAGATCTCCTTTTCTACGATCTGTTCATGACTCTCTTTTCGCTGGCCATCCAGGTCTCCGTAAGACCCAAGAGTTAGCGAAACGGAACCATTGGTGGCCAACCATTACATCTGATGTTAAGAATTATGTTTCCTCTTGTCCTACCTGCACTATTTCCAAAAAGGGCAAACAACCACCCTACGGTCTTCTGCTACCCTTACCAACACCAAAGAAGCCCTGGTCGGAGATCGCCCTAGACTTTATAGTTGACTTACCTCTCTCATCCAAGAATAATACCATCTTAGTTGTTGTCGACCTTTTCACAAAGATGTGTCACTTCATTGCCTACCCCAAACTCCCTACTGCATTGGAAACCGTAAAGTTACTCATTAATCATGTCATTAAACTTCATGGTCTACCCATGTCCATACTCAGTGACAGAGGGACGCAATTCTCTAGTAAACTTTGGTCCCAATTCTGCAAAACTTTCTCTGTAGAAAGGAAACTGACTACTGCTTACCACCCTCAATGTAATGGTCAGACTGAGAGATGTAACCAGTGGCTGGAACAATTTCTAAGACTTTTTTGCTCTGCTAATCAGAATTCTTGGTCAGACTTTCTTCCTTATGCAGAATTCTGTTATAACAATACTATTCATTCCGCCACTGGTATCTCCCCATTCTTTGCTAACTACGGTTTCCATCCAGTTTTCCACTTGTTTGAACCGTCTGAAACCTTTTCACCCACAATATCAGAACTATCGAATAACATCTCATCTAACTTCCAAGCCATTGAATCTGCAATAAACAGCGCAAAGGAGGTATATAAGAAGTATTATGACAGACATAGACGTCCTCCTCCTACCTATAAGGAAGGTGATCTTGTTTGGCTCTCTACCAAACACTTACATCTGAACACCCCCTCCAGAAAGATGTCTCCCCTGTTTATTGGTCCTTATCCTGTTTCAGCAGTTATCAATGCCAACACTGTACGTCTCAAACTGCCTGACACCTTCAGAATTCATCCTACCTTCCACGTCTCCCTCCTTAAACCCTATCGGGTTCTCAGGGACTCTGGAAGCCTTGCTGCTACTCCCCCGATCTCCATCGATCCTGCTTTGGAATATGAGGTGCATTCCGTTTTGGATTCCCGCTTCCGCCGTGGTCGTCTAGAATATCTCGTTCGTTGGAAGGGGTATACTCCTGATGAAGATTCCTGGGAGCCTGCTGGCAACATTTCGGCCCCGCGTTTACTCTCTTCTTTCCACCAGCGCCATCCGGATCGTCCTAAACCTTGAGCCTCGGAGTGGCTCCTTGAAGGGGGGATTCTGTCAGGAATCTAGCTCACAGTTCAATGTCCCTTTAACGTCTGCAATAACCTCTCCCTCTGCCTATTTAAGGCTCCTCCTTGCTAAGCTCATTGCTTAGTATTGCAGTTCTGAAGTTGTTCAATTCTGTGAGCCTTGCCTGGAAAACTACATACAAGGATTTTTACCTGGTCCTGTTTCCATCTACCAGCTTCTGCATTTAATATCCTTTTATCCTACATGATAACCGTTTGTACCTTAACCTGTAATCTCTGCTCAACCGTTATTACTTTGTCTAGGTCTTACGATCTTGTTGCTCCGTTCCCTGCATATCTCTTAAAGCCTCCCGCTCTCCATACCTGCTTCCTCCTCTGCTCTACATTGCAACGCGGTGACGTCATCGCCGGCTGCGACTCACTCTGCATCTCGCCGGAGGCCTGAAGCCTACTAGTACTCCGGAGTTTCCTTTTGCCTCCTACCTTCCCAGTCAGTACTTTTTCTAGGAGTTCGTGAGTAATTATTCAGTTCATTGCATCAATCGATTTTCCTGCATTCTTTTTTCTGCCGCACTGATACTTTATTTTTTACTTTATCAGCTTATACAGTTTTATTTTTGTTTTGCTCTGTATTTCATAATTCCACAGTGATCCTCTGAGTATGTCTTGATTTATATTACTGCTACTATACACTCAGTTATGAATCTCTGTTTCTCAGGACAGATTAACATCTACCCCTGCTGCTATTATTTTTTCCATCACAGTGTCAATCCTGATACATGTGGCAGCCATAGGGTGTATGTGTAATCCCTACCTGTATATTAAACATTGCATAGTGATTGCCAGTTTATGATTGTTGCCAAGGTTTATTCATATATTATTCAAACTTATCACACATGCAAAACAAACTATTGCCTACAGTCATTCTCTCAGCAGTTGTGGTCCTTAACTTTTTATCTATTATCAAAAGATAGGGAAACTTGTTTTCAGCAAACCCTGACATACACCTTATATTTGAACGGTGTTGACATATCCTGTCCATGACCATACGGGTAGTTTCCCCTTTATAGATCAGGGAACAGGAACATTTTATAAGATATATCACATATCTTGATTCACATGTGTAGTATTCTTTTATCTCATATTTCTTCCCATTTCTAGGGTGAAAGAAATATTTTCCTTTATTATGGAATGGCAACTCATACAGCCTAAACAAGGAAAACATCCCATGTTCTTTTTATCCAAAAATGTCTGTCTTTCTTTTTTCTTTGACCCTACATCCGTACTAGTGAGTTGATCTCTAAGATTTTTCACTCTCTTGTAGGCCATTAATGGGGGATTCTTAAACACCTCCATATTCTTATTACACTCTTTAAGTATATGCCAATGTCTTTTCACTATTCGTGAAATTTCCTCACTATTAGTGTTAAACTGTGTGACAAGGACCAATCTATTATCTGGTGTTCCCTTATCTTTAGTTTGTTTGCTCTCCTTTATATTTGAAAAAAGCTTCTTAATCAACTATCTTGGGTAACCTCTATTGAGAAATTTCTGTAGCATTTCTTTCATTCTCAACTCCTTGGTATCAATGTCAGTAACTATTCTATCAACCCTTAATAGTTGGCTTTTTGGCAAAGAGTTAACAAGCCCTCTGGGATGAAAGCTCTCATAGCTGAGCAGTGTGTTCCTATCTGTATCCTTATTATATAAGTCAAACACCAATTTATTCCCTTCTTTCACTACTCTGGTATCTAGAAAAGTCACTGACTCTTCGCTGTACTCCATAGAAAATTCCAAACCTTCAACAGCTCTATTAATCTCTTTGACAAACTCTTCCAGGGACTCAACGCTACCCCACCATATGCCAAACACGTTGTCTATGAACCGCCACCATGTGGCTCCATATAGTCTAAACTTCTCATTTTCATAGATGACTCCTTCTTCTATCTCATTCATAAATAAAGTTGCATATGATGGGGCAACGTTGGTCCCCATTGCTGTCCCTTTCACTTGAATGTACCAGTCATCTTGAAAAATAAAGTGATTCCAATAGAGGATAAGCCGCAATAAATCTTCAATAAACTCGACTTGCACCTCTGAGCATTTCTTATTTAATTTACATATCTTTTTCACTATCCAAATTCCTGTTTCATGTTTAATAGCCGTATACAGACTTTTGACATCCATAGTATATAACAAAAATTTACTAGACTCCAAGCATAAATCCTTAGCCTTGTTTAAAAAATTTCCTGTATCTCTCAAATATGAAGACATTTGGGTAACTTCAGGTTGCAACAATATATCTAAGAATATTGAAATATTTGTAAATGCTGAGTCTACACTAGAGACTTTTGGTCTCCCAGGTGGTCTAGACAGATTCTTGTGCACCTTTGGTACAGTGTAAAAAATCGGATTCCTTGGTTCTTTATTAAATAAGTATTTCCTCAGTTTTTTATCGATCACTCTATTCTCATATGCTCCATTTAATAACCTTTCAATTTCTTTTTGTATACTACTAACCAGATTAAAATCTAACTTCTTATAAGTTTCCTTTTCCTTCAGCTGACTTTCAATCTCACTGATGTAATATGTTCTATCTAGAACTATTGTAGCTCCGCCCTTGTCTGCTTTTTTGATGGTCACTTCCTTAGACTTATCTTTCAATGTTTTGATTGCTTTACACTCCCCTTTTGTTAGATTTAAATCTTTAAGTTTCTTATTCTTAGAATAACCATTTAAATTTTTCCTTTCAGTTTTGCATTTAAATTTTTCTACATCATTGCACACTAATTCCATAAACGTATTAACGCTTTGATTTATCAATACTGGGTTAAACATGCTTTTATTTCTCAATGCTAACTCTTTTAACTTCCAATCTGCATCAAACATTCTTAGTTTCATACTCAATTTGTTTATTTTCATGAAACCACACTTTCAATTTTACATTCCTGAAAAACTTTTGTAAATCCTTGTTGAGCTCAAAAAAGTTAGTATGTGTATAAGGGCAAAAAGACAACCCCTTCCCTAATAAACTTAATTCATCTCTGGGTAGTTCCTTTCCTGATATGTTTAATATAGTTGAAGGTTCACATCTTACCCCCTCTTTGTGGTCAGTCCATGCTTTGTCCGGTAGAATTTTACCAACATTATTAGCGGCTACTACCGCTGTTTGTTGTGAAAGTGTGGTTTCATGAAAATAAACAAATTGAGTATGAAACTAAGAATGTTGATGCAGATTGGAAGTTAAAAGAGAGAAATAAAAGCATGTTTAACCCAGTATTGATAAATCATAGTGTTAATACGTTTATGGAATTAGTGTGCAATGATGTAGAAAAATTGAAATGCAAAACTGAAAGGAAATAATAAAACTTATTAACCCCTATTCCGCCCCTTCCCGACATTGCCCACACTATAATAAAGTTATTAACCCCTATTCCCCTGCACCCCAACACTGCCCACACTATAATAAAGATATTAACCCCTATTCTGCCACTCCCCGACATCACCACCACTAAATAAAGTTATTAACCCCTAAACCTCTGGCCTCCCACATCACTGCCACTAAATAAACCTATTAACCCCTAAACCGCCAGCCCCCCACATCATAAAAAAACTAAATTAACCTAATAAACCCCTAACTTTAAATTGAAATTACAATATCCCTATCTTAAAATAAATAAAAACTTACCTGGGAAATTGAAAAAACCTAAGTTAAAACTATAAATTAAACTAACATTACTATTATACTAAAATTAACTATCAATTAAATAAATTCAATTGCACATTAAAAAAAACTAACACTACTAAAAAAAAAAATCTACAATTAAAAAAAATAAAAAACACTAAAGTACAAAAAAGAACAAAAAATAAATTACGAAAAATAACAAACTAAATTATCCAATATAAAAACAATTACACCTAATCTAATAGCCCTATAAAAACAAAAAAGCCCCCCAAACTAAAAAAAAACCTAGCCTACAATAAACTACCAGTAGCCCTGAAAATGACCTTTTGTAGGGCATTGCCATAAAGTAATCAGCTCTTTTACCTGAAAAAAATACAAAGACCCCCCCAACAGTAAAACCCACCACCCAACCAACCCCCCAAAATAAAAAAACCTAACTCTAGCAAAAACCTAAGCTACCCATTGCCCTGAAAAGGGCATTTGTATGGGCATTGCCCTTAAAAGGGCATTCAGCTCTTTTTCTTGCCCTGAAAAGGGCATTTAGCGCTTTTAAGAAAAGCCCAAACCCTAATCTAAAAAAAAAAAACACCCAAAAAAAGTTTTAAAAAACCTAACACAGGGCGGAGCTAGCCCTGAGTTTGAATGGTCGCAAGATGCTATAGTTACGGCTATATATTATTAATACTTCTATATTTGTCCATTCAGCTCAGTCAATCTAATAACTACCGGGTACTTAATAGCCCACAGAGCTCAATCACGAGTTTGGAAGCTAGGGGGTCATTGAAGAGTACAGAAATCTAGCCTGCCATGGTGCCGATGTCGGGTGAGGCCTTTTTGAGAGTGGCCATCTTCTAACTATGCGAGAGGAAAGGTCCTAAAAGACACTAACACCTAAGAGCTACCATATCCATAATGACGGTGGAAGTACAGAGAGCCTCTGATTTCAGTTACCGGCAACGGAGATGATGCATCGCCTCATTACATAGAAACTGAGCCTCAGCACAAGTTCTTCAGTGCACTACTAATGGCGAGGTGCCACTGCATTATTGTACCCTGGATCATCATGGAACCTGTTCTTTATTTACTGGATGATATCAGGGTCCTGCTACAGAGGTATCAGCTTGCCTTTGCAGAGCCTTTGCAAGCCACTATAGACTTACCTAATATAGGCACCCCAGTAATGTCTCAGGTGGCACTGAACGATCTACTCCCAGATGGAATGGTGCAGCGTGATGACATGGCACAGAGCGGGATCCTCCTTCCCATAAAGAAGGCTAGAAACTTAGGATCGGAGTCTGGCGCTTGTGAGGTGCAAGTTGGTATGCTGAATCCCAGCCATCGCAGGCCGGACACACAGACTATCACTCCGATGGCCGAAAGTGAGACACATGTCACAGCACAGGTGATAAGATAACAAGCTAAAGTTGGCAAAAGGAAACTGGCTTCTACTCCATGGTGCTCCAGGGTGTATGTGCTGGAAAGGATCGGCAGGGTGATACAGGACCGCAAAAACGTAAGGCCGTTAGTAAACTTTACCTTGAGCAATAATTCTGTTGCTAGTTGGTGGTAATTTCCGGGACTTATGCAACAAGTGCAGTATCTTTATTGTGACCTCGGAAGAGGCATTGGCTAATTTTGAAACAAGCTCTGTGCCGACAATGAGAGAACCATATGTGGCCACCTGGACCTCTTTATAACTTACTATGTTTTCCTTGTTATCTTTGAGCAATGTTTGCTGTTGTGCATTTTGCATAGTTTTACATTTACGAATGTTTACGCAGTTTCCCTGTTTCATGATGTATTTCATAGAGCCAATACCTGCCAGGATCTAAAAGCTAGAATTATACACTCATCCCTACTATATTTTATGGTACCTCCAGAGTGATCTGGCATAAACATATGTGAGCGGGGTTCCCAGTAATCCAGCAATCAGTATTTAGACCCTATCTATAACATTTATCATGGGCTTGGGCTCGGTACATATACCAATTTCAGTACTCATAATTCAGGCTTACTATCTTCACAATGCCTACTCTAATAATATGTAATGCAACATCTAAGTGATAATTGGATGTGCGTGGATGATGAACCCCTACCTCTGACTCTAACTGCTATTACCTGATCTTTCATATACACTACATAGTTGAGGATTAGAGAAGAATGGACAGGTTTGGATTGGGATGGTTTTATTTTCACTAGATAATAGAGATCTCATGTTGGAAATCTGTGCCGAATAATAGAATTCTGTGTCTAATGCCGCAGGGAATAGGGCCCATGCCTTGTGGCAGATTCATATCCCATCCTCCCACCTATGTAATTGTGCATTAATCTCCCAAACTCCCTATGTATATCTGAGGGGTGGTGATGTTCAAATGTTTCACTTGCGAGAGTTTTAGATCTAGGTCTTGGTATATTTATTGATACAGGTCCTTGTTTAAATTATAGTTAAAATAACCAATGTATAGGAGTCTACGTACATATCTAAACAGTCTACCGCCTCGTCAAACCAAAATGCCCAGTATACTTCTGGGAGATAAGCTCTTATTTATATATAATACAGGGAGTGCAGAATTATTAAGCAAGTTGTATTTTTGAGGATTCATTTTATTATTGAACAACAACCATGTTCTCAATGAACCCAAAAAACTCATTAATATCAAAGCTGAATAGTTTTGGAAGTAGTTTTTAGTTTGCTTTTAGTTATAGCTATTTTAGGGGGATATCTGTGTGTGCAGGTGACTATTACTGTGCATAATTATTAGGTAACTTAACAAAAAACAAATATATACCCATTTCAATTATTTATCAGTGACCAATATAGCCACCTTTCTTTGCAAGGACACTCAAAAGCCTGCCATCCATGGATTCTGTCAGTGTTTTGATCTGTTCACCATCAACATTGCGTGCAGCAGCAACCACAGCCTCCCAGACACTGTTCAGAGAGGTGTACTGTTTTCCCTCCTTGTAAATCTCACTTTTGATGATGGAACACAGGTTCTCAATGGGGTTCAGATCAGGTGAACAAGGAGGCCATGTCATTAGATTTTCTTCTTTTATACCCTTTCTTGCCAGCCACGCTGTGGAGTACTTGGACGCGTGTGATGGAGCATTGTCCTGCATGAAAATCATGTTTTTCTTGAAGGATGCAGACTTCTTCCTGTACCACTGCTTGAAGAAGGTGTCTTCCAGAAACTGGCAGTAGGACTGGGAGTTGAGCTTGACTCCATCCTCAACCCGAAAAGGCCCCACAAGCTCATCTTTGATGATACCAGCCCAAACCAGTACTCCACCTCCACCTTGCTGGCGTCTGAGTCGGACTGGAGCTCTCTGCCCTTTACCAATCCAGCCATGGGCCCATCCATCTGGCCCATCAAGACTCACTCTCATTTCATCAGTCCATAAAACCTTAGAAAAATCAGTCTTGAGATATTTCTTGGCCCAGTCTTGACGTTTCAGCTTGTGTGTCTTGTTCAGTGGTGGTCGTCTTTCAGCCTTTCTTACCTTGGCCATGTCTCTGAGTATTGCACATCTTGTGCTTTTGGGCACTCCAGTGATGTTGCAGCTCTGAAATATGCCAAACTGGTGGCAAGTGGCATCTTGGCAGCTGCACGCTTGACTTTTCTCAGTTCATGGGCAGTTATTTTGCGCCTTGGTTTTTCTACATGCTTCTTGCGACCCTGTTGACTATTTTGAATGAAACGCTTGATTGTTCAATGATCACGCTTCAGAAGCTTTGCAATTTTAAGAGTGCTGCATCCCTCTGCAAGATATCTCACTATTTTTGACTTTTCTGAGCCTGTCAAGTCCTTCTTTTGACCCATTTTGCCAAAGGAAAGGAAGTTGCCTAATAATTATGCACACCTGATATAGGGTGTTGATGTCATTAGACCACACCCCTTATCATTACAGAGATGCACATCACCTAATATGCTTAATTGGTAGTAGGCTTTCGAGCCTATACAGCTTGGAGTAAGACAACATGCATAAAGAGGATGATGTGGTCAAAATACTAATTTGCCTAATAATTCTGCACTCACTGTACATTTTTTTGCTCACCTAGTGGAGTTTACCAGTTAATTGCCATTAGTTAGTCTGCTAATAGATGGATTCTCCCCACTGTCATATTCAGCCTGGCTGTTTCATTACTTTTTGTTTTCTGACCTGAGACTACCTTTTGTGGCCCCACATTACCAACAATTTGGGCAATGGTACACTAGACTGTACTTTAGATTACTGCAGGGTGTTGCTGTAACCATGCTACCTACTTATGCTTATCTTATGTACAAATTTCAATTACCCCAGGATGACTTGCTCTCTAACGCAGGCTGGAACTGCACAAGTGCCTTGATGTACAGTCTCTCTTCCTAAAATACCATAATGGAAATGCATAAACCCTGTTATATGTATAATTTTAGATTCTCAGGTTCTACTATGCGAGATATAGTCTCAGTTCATGTGCAATCAGCTTATCCACACAGATATGGCGCTCTGTTCTATTGTAACCTGTTTACTTTAAGTCAGGAAGCAGTAGCTTATCTTGCATTATTTAGAAATGTACGATTCTCTGATATACCTTGCTTAATACCCTTAAATTACCACCTCCTCCCCTCCGCATTCTCATAAAATATACCTTCTATTTTAGGAGGGTTAACTAAGCGGTTTATCTTTGTTATACCTCACCCTAATCATTTCTCTCATATGTATATCTTGCAGTGTAACATAGTGTTGCTCATATCTTTTCTTCTTAGTTTTGCAAGAGTGTTTAACGCTTTTTTTTTTTTTTTATTTCTTACAAATTCCAGTTGTAGTGTTTGAATTTAACGTAACAGACCTACATATTTCACTACACTAAATATGCTTAAGAAAGAATCCTTCTTCTACAGTGCTGCTAGCTTTCCAAGGCCTTTGAGCGGCCCCATATGTTATTGAAGGAAAATATACTTGCTACAAAAAGAGGTTGTAACTTTACTTTGTACTATAACATTTCTATTGATCTAAATTTTCTATTGTTAAGATAACTTCACATTGTGAAAACTGGCAAAATGTCATTTGATGTACATGAGTATATTATTGTACGTGTTGAAAGCCTCAATAAAAAATTATTTAAATAAAAAAAAAACTAACACTGACCCCCGAAGATCCACTTACAGTTTTTGAAGTCCAGACATCCAGGCAGCGAGAAGTCTTCATCCAGGCGGCGAGATCTTCATCCATCCCGGCGGCATCTTCTATCTTCATCCAGGTGGCATCTTCTATCTTCATCCCGGCGGAGCGTAGCAGGTCCATCCTGAAGACATCCGACACGGAGCATCCTCTTCATACGGTCACCGCCATATACTGAATCTTCAATGCAAGGGAGCCTTTTCAAAATGGCATCCCGTGAATTCCTATTGGCTGATTTGATTTTTTAAATTCAAATCAGCCAATAGGATGAGAGCTACTGAAATCCTATTGGCTGTTCAAATCAGCCAATAGAATTTCAGTAGCTTTCATCCTATTGGCTGATTTGAACATCCAATAGGATTTTAGTAGCTCTCATCCTATAGGCTGATTTGAATTTCAAAAATCAAATCAGCCAATAGGAATTAACGGGACGCCATTTTAAAATTGCTCCCTTGCATTGAAGACTCAGTATACGGCGGTGACCGTATGAAAATGATGCTCCACACCAGATGTCTTCAGGATGGACCCCTTCCGCGCCATCAGAATGAAGATAGAAGATGACGCCAGGCTGAAGATAGTAGACGCCGCCGGGATGAAGATAGAAGATGCCGCCTGGATGAAAATAAAAGACACCGCCTGGATGGATGAAGACCTCCCCGTCTGGATGAAGACATCTCGCAGCCTGGATGTACGGACTTCAAAAACTGTAAGTGGATCTTCGGGGTTAGTTTCAGGTTTTTTTAAAACTTTTTTTGGGTGTTTTTTTTTTTTAAATTAGGGATTTGGGCTTTTCTTAAAATAGCTAAAAGTCCTTTTCAGGACAAGAAAAAAACTGAATGCCCTTTAAAGGGCAATGCACATACAAATGCCCATTTGGGGGCAATGTGTAGCTTAGGTTTTTGTTAGAGTTAGGTTTTTTATTTTGGGGGGTTGGTTGGGTGGTGGGTTTTACTGTTGGGGGGTCTTTGTATTTTTTTTCTGGTAAAAGAGCTGATTTCTTTAGGGCAATGCCCTACAAAAGGCAATTTTAAGGGCTATTGGTAGTTTATTGTAGGCTAGGGTATTTATATTTTGGGGGGCTTTTTATTTTTTTATAGGGCTATTAGATTAGGTGTTATTGTTTTTATTTTGGATAATTTTGTTAGTTATTTTTTGTAATTTAGTATTTTATATTTTTTGTAATTGTAGATTTAATTTTTTTTAGTAGTGTTAGTTTTTTTTTAATGTGTAAGTTGATTTATTTAATTGATAGTTATTTTAATTTTAGTATAATAGTAATGTTAGTTTAATTTATAACTGAATGATTATGAGACGCACTCAAACACACTGTGATTGTTTTGCACTTAAATATATATAGTACTCCTGTGTTAAGTCAAGCTTCAAGCTGTGTGACAATATAAGTGCTTTGTTTCATCGGTGTAAATATAAAGTCTCTAGTTCACCTCACCGCAGTATACATAAGAACACAGATTAAGAATGTGGGATGTAAATATGAATATATGTTACATCTATCGGTATCTCTATGAATCAAAAAAGAGATTACCTTGTATCCACTGTGAAGTCTATATGTTTCTGCGTGGGTGATAACGAGGCTCCTTGCAACCTGAAGTGGAGACACTCCTTAGTCTCAAGAAAAAGAGGATTCCTGGATACTGTGTTGTTTGTCTGCTGCAAGGAAAACACTTCAGCCGCCTTATTTGCAAGTAAAAACCAACTTTATTTAAAGTCAAATATAAGCATGGTACAAGTGAGCTCGGGAGGGAGCACTAAGAATGAAACGTCTGACGCGTTTCCTGCCCGGAGGCACTTCGTCAGGACTAATGCACAGTAAATCACTTGGTTCTTTTAAACACATAGCATTTCCTGTTACGTTTGCTTACCTGTGGTACAGTACACCTGTTGGTATTAATTAAGACGGATAATTCGCGTTATTGGTCTCATCACACACAGCATGTCCGCGCATGCGCTACGGACCACACACAGCTACAACTTAGTTTCTCAGTATATATATCTTGTATCATCTAGTGTCTCTGTCTGTCTAATAGCTGTATGTGAGTAAACCAAAACGCTTCCGTCTGTTGCTGCACATTAAGAGTAACACTGATAAAGCAATTACGTAACAGTATCTTAAGAATCATTTCAAGCTAATATGTTTATAACAAATAGATAGAAAAAATGTTAATGAAAACAATTTTTTTAAAATGGTATCAAAAATGCTATTCTTATCTGCGATCTATATCTGATTACATGTTACCTATTAAAATTTGTTCGATATTATACTGAGAGAAGAAAAGAAAATTCGCAAATATCCCCTTATATATAAAGATCTACCAAAAACAAGTTCATCTCAATTTTTATATACATATGTTTTATGTTATATTACATTATATTGTATAATATTATATTCCGTCTTTAGGCTTCTGATAATTAAGCTCCATTTCCTCTATGTTGAAGATGCTCTATGTGGGTCAGAGTTTATTTATTTATTTATTTACAATAGGTTTAACTTAGTATCAATGTATATATATTTATATTTTGTTTAAATCATTTTCACATATTTGTTATACCCACTGACTTTCTGCCCTTTTTCAACTCTTGTCATCATTTCTTATCTCTTATCATTTCTCATATTTTATTTTATTTTATCTCCACGTCTTTATTCTTATATTTAGTGCTTCATTTTGTTGTTTCTTTTTTATTTTTTATTTTTGTCTCGTGTTCATTAACTTTCTTATAACAAACCCCCCCCCCCCCCAATTTTTTTTTTTTCAAGCACTTTTTATAGGAGATAAATTCCTTGTACAGGGATACATTTTAATCAGTTTATTCAAGAGGTTCTATATGAGTGGACACAGTTAGAGTTTTTGAAACCAGAGGTTTTTTTTATACAATAACAATAATAATGAAACATTTTTCTTTTATTATTATCACAATCACTCTGGCTATTTAGATGAATTCACAAGTTTATGGGTTAGAGAAAGAAATAACACTAGGGGCTGAAAAGCACAGTATCAAGAGTAGTAGATGTGTACACACAATTCATATAAATTTGGTCACATAAGATATTTGAGTCTTTTTTTGGGGTTTTTTTTTTTGTTTTTTTTGGGGGGGGGGTTTGTTATAAGAAAGTTAAATAAATAAAAAATAAAAAAGAAACAACAATCATGAAATGAAGCACTAAATATAAGAATAAAGACGTGGAGATAAAATAAAATAAAATATGAGAAATGATAAGAGATAAGAAATGATGACAAGAGTTGAAACAGGGCGGAAAGTCAGTGGGTATAACAAATATGTGAAAATGATTTAAACAAAATATAAATATATATACATTGATACTAAGTTAAACCTATTGTAAATAAATAAATAAATAAACTCTGACCCACATAGAGCATCTTCAACATAGAGGAAATGGAGCTTAATTATCAGAAGCCTAAAGAGGGAATATAATATTATACAATATAATGTAATATAACATAAAACATTTGTATATAAAAATTGAGATGAACTTGTTTTTGGTAGATCTTTATATATAAGGGGATGTTTGCGAATTTTCTTTTCTTCTCTCAGTATAATATCGAACAAATTTTAATAGGTAACATGTAATCAGATATAGATCGCAGATAAGAATAGCATTTTTGATACCATTTTAAAAAAATTGTTTTCATTAACATTTTTTCTATCTATTTTTTATAACCATATTAGCTTGAAATGATTCCTAAGATACTGTTACGTAATTGCTTTATCAGTGTTACTCTTAATGTGCAGCAACAGACGGAAGCGTTTTGGTTTACTCACATACAGCTATTAGACAGACAGAGACACTAGATGATACAAGATATATATACTGAGAAACTAAGTTGTAGCTGTGTGTGGTCCGTAGCGCATGCACGGACATGCTGTGTGTGATGAGACCAATAACGTGAATTATCCGTCTTAATTAATACCAACAGGTGTGCTGTAACACAGGTAAGCAAACGTAACAGGAAATGCTATGTGTTTAAAAGAACCAAGTGATTTACTGTGCATTAGTCCTGACGAAGTGCCTCCGGGCAGGAAACGCGTCGGACGTTTCATTCTTAGTGCTCCCTCCCGAGCTCACTTGTACCATGCTTATATTTGACTTTAAATAAAGTCGGTTTTTACTTGCAAATAAGGCGGCTGAAGTGTTTTCCTTGCAGCAGACAAACAACATAGTTTAATTTATAGTTTAAACTTAGTTTTTTTTTTTAATTTCCCAGGTAAGTTTTTATTTATTTTAAGATAGGGATATTGTAATTTTTATTTAAAGTTAGGGGGTTGTTAGGTTTAGGGGTTAATAGTTTAATTTAGTTTTTTGTGATTTGAGGGGCTGACGGTTTATGGGTTAATAGTTTTTTTAGTGGCAGTGATGTGGGAGGCCAGAGGTTTAGGGGTTAATAACTTTATTTAGTGGCAGCGATGTCGGGAGTGGCAGAATAGGGGTTAATATCTTTATTATAGTGTGGACGATGTTGGGGTGCGGGGGGATAGGGTTTAATAACGTTATAGTGGTGGCGATATCGGGAGAGACAGATTAGGGGTTAATAAATTTATTTTGGTGGCGGCGATGTCAGATGCAGCAGATTAGGGGTTAATAAGTTTATGTAGGTGTCGGCGATGTCGGGGGCGGCAGATTAGGGGTGTATAGACTTGGGGTTTTTGTTAGGGTGCTTAAACATAACTTTTTTCCCCCATAGACATCAATGGGGATGCGTTACTGATCTTTTCATTCCGCGATCGCAGGTGTTTTTTTCTAACACTCTCTCCCCATTGCTGTCTATAAGGGAAAGGGTGCACGAGCACGTCAAAGCAACGCTTGGATTTTGTGCGGTATGGAGCTCATCGCCACCATATAGCACGCACAAGGCGGCTTTTTAGAAACTCGTAATGGCAGTGCTATGGAGGGTGAAATACTGCAACTTTAGTTGCGTACGTTTTGCACCCTCTATAGCGCAAATCTTACAATCTAGGTGATTATTATTTACAGTAACATTCCTTAATAGAATCTCACTATCTTTACAATCTGTTGTAAAGACTAAACAAAAGTAATAATTTAGACAGTTTGCTATTTGTTTATATACTTTATATAAATCATTTCAAGGCCCATATACAGAGATGGCAGACGCTCTGTTTATTCCAAGAAAATTGTTTGTGACAAGATCTTACAATTTAAGACTAGGGGAAAGGAGATTCAAAATCCTGCAATGAAAACTTTTTTTTTCACCGTAAGAGCAGTCAGATTGTGGAACTCATTACCTGAGGAGGTAGTAAATGCCAATACCTTAGTTACATTTAAACATGGTTTAGATACATTTCAGACTAGAAACATAATTTGGGGATATGATTGCTTGTGTTAAATGGGTCACCTTTTTAATGGGATTAATTTAAACTATGCTGGAGTATATTAATATTTGTATCAGTTGAACTTGATAGACGTTTGTCTATCTTCAACCTCCTCTACTATGTTACTATGTTATCTCATTCCACTACTCTATCATCAGTCTTGAGTGTTACTATTCCTCCGTTATTTTCTCTCTTTTCACTGATATATCTAAAGAAGGTTTTGTCACTGTGTTTTACAGATTGTGCTATTTTCTCTTCTGCATCAGTCTTTCTGATTAACTGTTTTGTCATCTTTTGCTGGGTTCTTCATTTTCCTTATCCTTGTCTGAGCCAGTGAGTTTTATTTTTTTATAGACAGTTTTTTTGTCTTAACTGCATGTGCTACGTCTCTTGTAATGGTCTTTAAGTATAAACAATGTACAACCTAGCTACAAACATTTTCTCCATTACACATTATCATTATATATCTGTGGATGACTACTACCAAGTACACTTGTGGCCTATTTTGTTTATTGATCTCCGCCTCCTTAAGTGACATAAAGTGCTATTATGCACAGCAATTATGGATTGTGTGACTGTGTAACTGTCTCTCCTGATAAGCTCACCAGTGTTTTCCTACAATTGTTGCAGCCCCTAAGAGGGACATCACCTATAGGTCTAGCTAAACAGAGGCCCATGTGTTTTCTGAGTGGCCTTGTTGTAAAGGCAATCTCAAAATGAATTCATCTAGCATCACTTCACCTATTTTTTTCTCAACTTTGTTAAATGGAAGTTCGTGCCATTAACAACTCTAGTTGTGCGAGGTACTCAAAACATAAAATCTCACAAATGTAAATGTAGATCACGAGTGACGTGGAAAAGCAATAATTACAAATAAAACAATTCAAACATGCTTGCAAAATGGGTAAGGTAAAAACGTCATAATTGTAAATAAATGTGAAATAGTTGCATATTTGTTATGGTAGTCTCGCAGGATAAAACTAAAGGTGTTGGCCTTAAAGTAAATGTAAATTTTGATGCTAAAGTGCCCGGTTTTAAAAAATTCAATTAAAAACAGGGGCACTTTAATTAATCAAAATTTACATTTCACTCGTTGTGAAGAAATACTTACCTTTTAAACTTGACAGCAGCTCCAGCTTCCTCCGGTCATCACAAGCCATTTCTGACGTCAGAAATGATGGATAGGTCATCCTCCAATCACGGCTTTCCCCCCGGGGGAATCAGTGTCTGATTCAATGCCGTGATTGGAGGAAGCCAGATTAATCATTTTAGACCCAAGAAGAGGCTTTGCGACGGGTGGAGGAAGCTGGAGCTGTTGTCAAGATTTAAAGGTAAGTTTTTTCTCACAGCACGAGTGAAATGTAAATTTTGACGAATTAAAGTGCCCCTGTTTTTAATTGAATTTTTAAAAACCGGGAACTTTAGCATCAAAATTTACATTCACTTTAAGCATTTTGGGTTATTCTAGAGGTATGGTCAGGATTCACCTCCAGAATGCAGAATTCATACAGACTCAATGACGTTGTGACATATTTTGCGTCAAGGATACATATTTTTAGAGGGAGGTTTTTCTTTTTTCTTAAATCGGTGCCTAATGTAATGTTTCCATTGCAATGTTATGCCGGCCCACTGGGATGAACTCTTTTTTTATGACAATTCAAATGAACATCCAATCAATGTGTGTGTCATATGACACTCTTAATATCCAATTCTTTAGAAGAATATGTAGAGAGTGGGTGGGACTGCTCTGAATGTCAAAGCCCAGCTAAAAGAGGAAATGAAGGGGGGGGGAGCAGGATCAGAAGATACCAAGTAGGATTATAAATCTTGTATTATAAAATATATAAACTTTTAAAAAAAGATAATAATTATGCGATTTTGCTTGTACACTAATATATTTTTCATTGCAACATTCTTAAAGTCTAAAATTTACCATCACTTTAATATGCCAAGAGGTTAAAGAAAAAGATATTTGTCGCTGCTGCTCCACTGGTTAGAATGAAGAATGACTCACAGATATTACCAGGGGGTGGGGGGGGGGGGGCTTTTTGAAATGTGCAATTTTTAAGTTGCAATGTTTGGGCAAGTTTTTTCCGCAAAGTATTATTTTCACAAATGGGTTATATTAAATCTTGCTCAATAATTAAAAAAAACACATACTCTAAAAAAACGAATTGATACATGAGAATGTTTCTTTTTAATTCCACTCTTAATGTTATCAAGAAATGTATTTTGTATGAATTACTTAATGTTTACAAATGACTAATTACTGTAAGAAGTAGTTAAACACATGTGGTTCCTGTAATGGAGAACATTAGTCATTTTAAGTGATAAATTGCAGTAAATTAAGAAAATAAGAATATGTAAGTCACATAGCAGGCTGAGGTATATTAACATATTCTTTAATGTTACTTAAAGAACATGATACCCAAATGTTGAAACACTTGAAAGTGATGCAGCATAGCTGTAAATGGCTGACTAGAAAATATCACCTGAACATCTCTGTGGTAAAGATATTTTACCTCAAAATGTCCTAAGTATTCACACCCCATTGTAAAGGACTTTAACCCCTTAATGACCGGACCATTTTTCAATTTTCTTACCCTTAATGACAATGGCTATTTTTACATTTCTGCAGTGTTTGTGTTTAGCTGTAATTTCCCTCTTACTCATTTACTGTACCCACACATATTATATACCGTTTTTCTCGCAATTAAATGGACTTTCTAAAGATACCATTATTTTCATCACATCTTATAATTTACTAAAAAAAATAATAATAAAATATGAGGAAAAAATGGAAAAAAACACACTTTTTCTAACTTTGACCCCCAAAATATGTTACACATCTACAATCACCAAAAAACACCCATGCTAAATAGTTTCTAAATTTTGTCCTGAGTTTAGAAATACCCAATGTTTACATGTTCTTTGCTTTTTTTGCAATTTATGGGGCAATAAATACAAGTAGCACTTCGCTATTTTCAAACCACTTTTTTTCAAAATTAGCGCTAGTTACATTGGAACCCTGATATCTGTCAGGAATACCTGAATATCCCTTGACATGTATATATTTTTTTTTAGAAGACAACCCAAAGTATTGATCTAGGCCCATTTTGGTATATTTCATGCCACCATTTCACCGCCAAATGCGATCAAAAAAAAGTTCACTTTTTCACAAAATTTGTCACAAACTTTAGGTTTCCCACTGAAATTATTTACAAAGAGCTTCTGCAATTATGGCACAAATGGTTGTAAATGCTTCTCTGGGATCCCCTTTTTTCAGAAATAGCAGACTTATATGGCTTTTGGGTTGCTTTTTGGTAATTAGAAGGCCGCTAAATGCCGCTGCGCACCACACGTGTTTTATGCCCAGGAGTGAAGGGGTTAATTAGGGAGCTTGTAGGGAGCTTGTAGGGTTAATTTTAGCTTTAGTGTAGTGTAGTAGACAACCCCAAGTATTGATCTAGGCCCATTTTGGTATATTTTATGCCACCATTTCACCGCCAAATGCGAGCAAATAAAAAAAAAAACTTAACATTTTTCACAATTTTAGGTTTCTCACTGAAATTATTTACAAACAGCTTGTGCAATTATGGCAGAAATTGTTGTAAAAGCTTCTCTGGGATCCCCTTTGTTCAGAAATAGCAGACTTATATGGCTTTGGCGTTGCTTTTTGGTAATTAGAAGGCCGCTAAATGCTGCTGCGCACCACACGTTAATTATGCCCAGCAGTGAAGGGGTTAAATTAGGTAGCTTGTAGGGAGCTTGCAGGGTTAATTTTAGAGATCAGCCTCCCACCTGACACATCCCACCCCCTGATCCCTCCCAAACAGCTGTCTTCCATCCCCCACCCCACAATTGTTCCCGCCATCTTAAGTACTGGCAGAAAGTCTGTCAGTACTAAATAAAAGAGGTTTTTTTTGTTTTTTTTAAATAAAAATAATAAAGTATTTTAGCTGTGATGGACCCCTGCCTTAGCCCCAACCTCCCTGATCCCCCCTCCAGCTCTCTAACCCTCTCCCCTACCTAATTACCACCATCTTGGGTACTGGCAGCTGTCTGCCAGTACCCAGTTTGGCCCCAAAAACCCCCCAAAAAGTATTTTTATTGTATTTTTACTTAAAAAACAATTTCTGTAGTGTAGCAGCCCCCCACAATACCCCCACCCCCACCCCCTCCCAGATCCTTTTATATTTAAAAAAAAAAAAAAAAAAAATTCCCCTTTCTGCCCTCATTCATTGGTGTCAGTGTGGCTAATGGGTGCACGTGCACACGCGCACGTGCATGCTCACGTGCACACACGCGCATAGTGCACGCGCGCGCATCGTACACGTGCACGCGCACCCTCACACCCGGCACTATCGCTACCGGTGCAGAGAGGGCCACAGAGTGGCTCTCTCTGCATCGGAGTCTTGTAAAGGGGTATTGCAGGATGCCTCCATATCGAGGCATCACTGCAATACCCTCAGAGCTGCTGGAAGCATTTGTGATCGCTTCCAGCACTCTGTTAGACAACTGACGTACCAGGTACGTCCATTGTCATTAACTGCTTGTTAATGCATGATGTACCTGGTACGTCAGTTGTCATTAAGGGGTTAAAGGGACATGAAACCCAATTTTTTTTCTTTTGTGATTTAGAAAGAGCATGTCATTTTAAACAACTTTCTAATTTACTTCTATTATCTAATTTGCTTAATTCTCTTGATATCACTTGCTGAAAAGCATATCTAGATATGCTCAGTAGCTGCTCATTGGTTGCTGCACATAAAGGCCTTGTGTGATTGGCTCACACATGTGCATTGCTATTTCTTCAACAAAGGATATTTAAAGAATTGAGCAAATTAGATAATAGACAAATAGTAATAATAGTAAATTGGAAAGTTGTTTAAAATTGCATGCCCTATCTGAATCATGAAAGTTTAATTTTGACTAGACTGTCCCTTTAAGCAGCAAATCTATATGCCTGCCCCAGGACCTGCAGGGGAGCATGCCTCATGTACA
This sequence comes from Bombina bombina, assembly GCF_027579735.1. Taxonomy (NCBI): domain Eukaryota; kingdom Metazoa; phylum Chordata; class Amphibia; order Anura; family Bombinatoridae; genus Bombina; species Bombina bombina. The sequence continues at coordinate 454,684,719 of NC_069501.1, read as the reverse complement.
CTCATCCTATTTCCCTATTCAGTTTAACCCCTTAATGACCGACGACGTACGCCGTACGCTGTACGGCCTCAATAAAAATACAGTTAATGCCTGAGGACATACGGCGTATGTCTTCGGTCTTGGAAAGCAATGGAAGCGATCCTGATCGCTTCCAGCCGCTTTCCGGTTATTGCAGTGATGCAGCGATACTGAGGCATCCTGCAATAACCATTTATAGCCCTCCGGTGCAGAGAGAGACACTCTGTGGCCCTCTCTGCACCGGAAATCGATGGCCGGTATCGTTGGTGGGTGAGAGCCGATGTGGGAGGCGGGTGAGCGGCGGCCATCGATGGCTTCAAGTAGGAAGTGGGGGGCGGGATCAGGGGCGTGGTCATCGGGGATGCGCACGGATGCGGCGGGCGGGCGCGTGGATGGGGAGGGAGCGGGTGGGAACCGCTACACTACAGAAAAAAGTGATGTAAGAGAAAGGGGGGAGAGAATGAATTAAAAAAGGATTTAAGGGATCTGGGAGGTTGGTCTTTGTGGGGGGAAGCTACATTACATAAAAATTTTTTTTTTTTTTTTTTTTAAATATATTTTATTCTAAACAGACAGTTGCCAGTACCCAAGATGGCTCCCAATAATGTAGAGGGGGAGGGTTAGAGAGCTGTTTGGGGGGGGATCAGGAAGGTTGGGGGCTAAAAAATTAAAGATACCTTTTTAGTTTAGTACTGGCAGACTTTAAGATGGCGGGGACAATTGTGGGGTGGGGGACGGAAGAGAGCTGTTTGGGAGGGATCAGGGGGGTGGGATGTGTCAGGTGGGAGGCTGATTTATACACTAAAGCTAAAATTAACCCTGCAAACTCCCTACAAGCTACCTAAATAACCCCTTCACTGCTGGGCATAATAAAAGTGTGTTGTGCACCGGCATTTAGCAGCCTTCTAATTGCCAAAAAGCAACTCCAAAGCCATATATGTCTGCTATTTCTGAACAAAGGGGATCCCAGAGAAGCATATACAACCATTTGTGCCATAATTGCACAAGCTGTTTCTAAAAAATTTCAGCGAGAAACCTAAAGTTTGTGAAAAAGGGAACAATTTTTTTTTATTTCATCGCATTTGACGGTGAAATGGTGCCATGAAATATACCAAAATGGGCCTAGATCAATATTTTGGGTTGTCTACTACACTACGCTAAAGCTAAAATTAACCCTACAAGCTCCCTACAAGCTCCCTAATTAACCCCTTCACTGCTGGGCATAATACACGTATGGTACACAGCGGCATTTAGCGGCCTTCTAATTACAAAAAGCAATGACAAAGCCATATATGTCTGCTATTTCTGAACAAAGGGGATCCCAGAGAAGCATTTATAACCATTTGTGCCATAATTGCACAAGCTGTTTGTAAATAATTTCAGTGAGAAACCTAAAATTGTGAAAAATGTAAAAAAAAAAATTAATTTGATCGCATTTGGCGGTGCAATTTTGGCATGAAATATACCAAGATGGGCCTAGATCAATACTTTGGGATGTCTTCTAAAAAAATATATACACATGTCAAGGGATATTCAGGGATTCCTGAAAGATATCAGTGTTCCAATGTAACTAGCGCTATTTTTGAAAAAAGTGGTTTGGAAATAGCAAAGTGCTACTTGTATTTATTGCCCTATAACTTGCAAAAAAAGCAAAGAACATGTAAACATTGGGTATTTTTAAACTCATGACAAAATTTAGAAACTATTTAGCATGGGTGTTTTTTGGTGGTTGTAGATGTGTAACATATTTTGGGGGTCAAAGTTAGAAAAAGTGTGTTTTTTTTCAATTTTATCCTCATTTTATAATTTTTTTTATAGTAAATTATAAGATTTGATGAAAATAATGGTATCTTAAGAAAGTCCATTTAATGGCGAGAGAAACAGTATATAATATGTGTGGATACAGTAAATGAGTAAGAGGGAAATTACAGCTAAACACAAACACTGCAGAAATGCAAAAATAGCCTTGGTCCCAGACAGTCAACACATTGAAAAGTGGTCTGGTCACTAAGGGGTTAAGGAAGTTTACTATGAAATCTCATGACATCACAGTTAATGACCTCAGCACTGCTGATGCTGATTGGCTGTTATTCATTTCTTCAATTTTCCTTTTTTTACCTGCAGCTGGACAGCAGCTCAGGTATAACTGTTTACACAGCACTCACTCTGTTGAGCTGAGGAAACTGTGAGGTAAAATATCTTCCTTTTTTACATAGAGAAGTTCAGGTGATATTTTCCTGTCAGTTTTTACAGTTATGCTGCCTCACTTTCAAGTGATTTAGAATATGAGTATTATGTCCCATTAACCCCTTAACGACTGAGGACGTGCAGGGTACGTCCTCAGAAAAAAGGCAGTTAATGCCTGAGAACGTACCCTGCACGTCCTCAGTGTGGAAAGCAGCTGGAAGCGATCCTGCTCGCTTCCAGCTGCTTTCCGGTTATTGCAGTGATGCCTCGATATGGAGGCATCCTGCAATAACCTTTTTAAGTAATCCGGTGCAGAGAGAGCCACTCTGTGGCCCTCTCTGCACCGGAGATCGGTTGCTCCCTGTGTTGGTGGGTGGGAGCCGGACCGGGAGGCGGGTGGCGGCCATCGATGGCCCTGTGGATGTGAAGGGCGGGGGTGGCTGGGGGCGCGCACGGGCGCGCGCGCGTGCACGGGAGGGTGGGGGCGGGCGCGTGCACGGGGAGGGAGCGGGTGGGAACCGCTACACTGCAGAAAATGTGCAAATAAAAAAGATAAAAAAAAGTGAAAATTAAAATAATCAGCAAGGTGGTGGGGGTTTGTCTGTGGGGGGTGGGGGGGGGAAGCTACACTACAGAAAAAAAACAAAGAAAAAAAAAGCACTTTTTATTGTAAACTGGGTACTGGCAGACAGCTGCCAGTACCCAAGATGGCCCCCAATAAGGCAGAGGGGAGGGTTAGAGAGCGGTTTTGGGGGGGATCAGGGAGGTTGGGGGCTAAGGAGGGGATCCTACACAGTAGCATATGTAAATATGCTAAAAAAAATTCATTTTTTTTTTAAAACCCTTTTATTTTAGTACTGGCAGACTTTCTGCCAGTACTTAAGATGGCGGGGACAATTGTGGGGTGGGGGAGGGAAGGGAGCTGTTTGGGAGGGATCAGGGGGTGGGATGTGTCAGATGGGAGGCTGATCTCTACACTAAAGCTAAAATTAACCCTGCAAGCTCACTACAAACTCCCTAATTAACCCTTTCACTGCTAGCCATAATACACGTGTGAGGCGCAACAGGATTTAGTGGCCTTCTAATTACCAGAAAGCAACGCCAAAGTCATATATGTCTGCTATTTCTGAACAAAGGGGATCCCAGACAAGCATTTACAACCATTTGTGCCATAATTGCACAAGCTGTTTGTAAATGATTTCAGTGAGAAACCTAAAATTGTGAAAAATTTTACGTTTTTTTTAATTTGATCGCATTTGGCGGTGAAATGGTGGCATGAAATATACCAAAATGTGCCTAGATCAATACTTGGGGTTGTCTACTACACTACACTAAAGCTAAAATTAACCCTACAAGCTCCCTAAAAGCTCCCTAATTAACCCCTTAACTGCTGGGCATGATACACTTGTGGTGCGCAGTGGCATTTAGCGGCCTTCTAATTACCAAAAAGCAACGCCAAAGCCATATATGTGTGCTATTTCTGAACAAAGGGAATCCCAGAGAAGAATTTACAACCATTTATGCCATAATTGCACAAGTTGTTTGTAAATAATTTCAGTGAGAAACCTAAAGTTTGTGAAAAAATTTGTGAAAAAGTGAACAATTTTTTGTATTTGATCGCATTTGGCGGTGAAATGGTGGTATGAAATATACCAAAATTGGCCTAGATCAATACTTTGGGATGTCTACTAAAAAAAAATATATAAATGTCAAGGGATATTCAGGTATTCCTGAAAGATATCAGTGTTCTAATGTAACTAGCGCTAATTTTGGAAAAAAATGGTTTGGAAATAGCAAAGTGCTACTTGTATTTATGGCCCTATAACTTGCAAAAAAAGCAAAGAACATGTAAACATTGGGTATTTCTAAACTCAGGACAAAATTTAGAAACTATTTAGCATGGGTGTTTTTTGGTGGTTTTAGATATGTAACAGATTTTGGGGGTCAAAGTTAGAAAAAGTGTGTTTTTTTCCATTTTTCCTCATATTTTATCATTTTTTTTATAGTAAATTATAAGATATGATGAAAATAATGGTATCTTTAGAAAGTCCATTTAATGGCGAGAAAAAGGTTTTTTATAATATGTGTGGGTACAGTAAATGAGTAAGAAGAAAATTACAGCTAAACACAAACACCGCAAAAATGTAAAAATAGCCTTGGTCCCAAACGGACAGAAAATGGAAAAGTGCTCTGGTCACTAAGGGGTTAAGGTATGCATAGCATTGTTTCCTCAGCAGAAATACAGAGATCTGGCCAAATCATGTGTGAGAATTTTCCATGCCCCTCCTGGAACTTTCTTGATATAAAATAGTACTTTATCCCAGCCGTTCTGCCTTTGTAAAGATAATACCTTCACAGCCCCTTGTGTTTACATTGATGCTGACTGTCCATCTAAAGTGCTGTTTGATATAAATAAAATGTACCTGGTGTCACAGAATGGAGAAAATAAAGGCTAATCTGGTTTACCTTTTCTATTTGAAAAGAGATTTTCTGACATGAGGGGAAGCAATAAATAATATAAAAGGCTTAAGTCGTGCATTAAAACAAGTGCATTGCCAGAAAATAAAAGACTTTGTGGATAGCAGGTAATAAAACGTAAAATAGATTACAGTCATTTGTGGGTATGCAGCACTGAGGATTAATTCATTTTACAGTTTAGAGAAGAATGGCTGACATTTTGTTTACCTACTAACTTTACTTTAAGTGAATAAGACACCAAAATTTATAGGGTAAGAGCCTAGAAATTCCACAGATAAAGTCTGGTTCATCATAAGGTGGCCTGGGTGGTCTGGATGGCCATTGATTGATTGGGACATTAAGGGGTTGTTTAGGGGACATTTAGGGGTGGTTTTCCTACAGGGAAATGGATATATGAATAGAGGAAAGATGGACTACATGAATGACCTCCTAAAAAAGAGTAATGCTTCTGGTTCTTACCAATGCTTCTATATAGGGTTATAAAAGTCTACATATTTATATATGTGTCTGAAAGTACAGTCCACTTTCATGTATTGTGTATGTCTAGGGAGGATTAGAAATAGCTGTGACACTTTTTATGTTTTTGTTGGAAGCTATCATGTATGACAGAAGGGCAGGGGCCCAGCTTTGAAAAGTCCTTGATGTTGCTCCTTTGCTGATTTTGCTAAATGCTTAAACTAACTCTTTAACTTATACTTTTAATCTAACTGGATATGCTATGATATGCTATATTTATATGCATGTATGTACAGTAGATGTAGTGTGTATATATTTGTGTATATATATATGGTAAAAACGAGTATGTATTCTCTACAGCGCTAAACCATTAGAAGCTTCAAAATATCAATCTTAGTATTAAATATCACTAATGATCGAAGTAATATGAATAAGTTGTAAAAATAAAAAAGATGCAGATTAGGGGTAGGATGAAAATGACAACGTCCCTTAAAATGCAATATATATATAGAGATGGGTGCACACATAAACAAGAAGCAGATCTGGAATGAAATTTAACCTCAAATCTATTTAATGCGAACAATATATATAGGCTCAAAAGTTGTAGTCTTTATATTGATATACAGTCCCACTTTCGAGATAATCTGAGTATCCTTACAAACGGCTTTAATGTTCTACTTACATTCAACACCCTCAATCATATGAGGTGAGTGTCAGGCACATCAATCAGTGGATTATGGAAGATTTAATAATCCTAACAGCTCTATTTGCAGTGTAAGATCCCAATGGATTTGAACGCGGGTTTCTTGTGGGTTCCCCCTGTGTGGATTCTCTCTCCGCCGTGATTCAAATGTTCACATAAGTAGAAGTGAAAACAAATATAACGTAATTCTATTTAAATTAATTACTACTGGAATCGGTACACAGTTATACTCACAATGGTGACCTCAATCCATATGAGGTACCAGTAGTGCCAAATCGCTTTGTGTAAGAGATCCACCTCGAGGATAACACCTGTGACTCTAATTGCTCAATCTCCGTATGATTGATAGAGAATCAGATGTTCATATAGAGGAGAGTGGAGAGAGTAAACATAGCGTAATTCTGTTTCTACTTAGTAACACTTCATTTAGTGAACAAAGGTACTCACAAAGGTGACCTCAATTTCAATAATACATAAAATCAATCCTTGATAGCGTAGGTTATCGGTAATATGGTACTGCTTAGCCTTAAAGTCTAAAATGCAATTTGAGCTGCAATCACATTAAAGTTCTGCAGCTGATAAAAATAACATTTGTGTAAAAAAATGCAACTTAACAAACTTTACTGAAACTGAAGATGTGGTAAATATAAAGAATTGAATAAAAACACTGTACAGTATATTAAAAACAGCTGGAACAACACCCTATATTGCCTGACGCGTTTCAAAGTTATTAAAACTTTTTCATCGGAGGCGAGTGTTGTATTGTGTTTGTCAGCTCTCATTTATAACTCCCGCCTGTTGCGTGGAGGGGGTGTGTTACCGGACTGTTCCTTGATTGGTCAAAGTCTTTAATGTAACGGACCAAGTAAAAAGAAAATATTTAAAAACCAGTAATATCAAATTTTGTATAAAAACATAATCTGGTAGATGGATTTATGAAGATATATTGTGACTGATACTCAGTCTAAATATCAATTTAAAAATGAATAGACTTAAAATGCATGGAGTTTGACAGATTGATATTCCTCTTAAAGGTATAGGGGATGTCTAAAAAATATTTTAAATGATATGGAATATTATATCGATATATGGGAGAGTCTTATGCATGAGAATCTATGAAGCAAATCCCTGAATGCTTTTATACCTGTCATTATAATTACAAAGATTGATTATATTATTCCATATGTACATATAACAAGAAATGTTCTCTTGATGATAAAGATAAATAATATTACCAAAACCCATCAGGTTGATAGTTGCTAGAGTACATACCTATTAATACTATTATTATAAACCTTACTAGATGGCAATCTCCAATCCCCTTTTTGGGTTAGAAATAATACGAGTATATATTGTTCCCAAAAAAGTATCATTCTATTTTAGTAATATGTCTCTATGTGGTCATTTAGCTGTTAAAAAATATGTATCTCTAACTAATAATTGAATATTAAATTTAATACTATAATATAGAATCCACTCTCTGAAAACAAAAAAATATTCTAAATTATAGAAAGGCCACTATATCAATGTCCTTATTTAGGCCAGAAGGGGCCAAAGTGTTCGGATAGTGGACCCAGAATGTCTCCCTTTTTCTGATTTTTTTTAACCCTGTCTCCCCCATTTTTATCTGGGGGGATAAACTCAAGGATAGTACCTTTAAGACTTTTAGGATCCTTATTATGATATATGTTATAATGGTCTGATAGATTGTGTCCCTTAAAGCCATTTTCAATGTTTTTTATATGTTCTAAAAGTCTTGTCTTGTAATTTCTTTTGGACCTGCCTATATACTGAAGGCCACAGCTGCATTCTAAAAGGTACACTCTGAAATCACTCTTACAGTTAGTTAAAGCGATAATTTTATATTCCTAATTGTTTGATTGAGATTTAACTATGTGTGTAAGTTTATTAGAATTATAAGCATGTAGACAACCTTCATAGCTTTTCCTATTACATTTATAAAATCCCTGGCTTTGATTATCAAGCCATGTCTATTTTTCAGGGATTTATTTTGTCTAAAAATTACAATAGGACCATTTCCTATCTTGTCTCTCAGAAACTTGTTTTGTTTTAAAAATTGGCCAGTATTTGTGTAGTATCTTCCTAATCTCAAGTGCTGCTTCATTATATGTTGTGATAAATCCTGTATCTCGTTTGTGTATGTTTGAATGAGTCAACATATCCTTATTTATTTGGGAGTCTGTGGGAGTTTCATTTTGTTTGGTTTTCCCTAAAAGTATGTCCCTGTCTGCATTTCTTGCTTTGATGTAAGGTGACTAAACCAGTTTGCTATTGTATTTTTTACTTAATAGTTGTTTTCTAAGAAAATTGGCCTCCCTCTCATAGTCCTCTAATTTTGAACAATTCCTTTGTATCCTTTGGAATTGTCCAAAAGGGATATTATTTATCCATGTTTTGTGGTAACAACTCTTTGCAGGCAGGTACCCGTTACTGTCAGTAGATTTCCTATATATTTTTGTTAAGATTTGATCTTTATTATGGTACAATATAAGATCTAGAAATTCTATTTCTTTCTCATCTAGTTTTTGTGTGGAGGAAAGATTCATTTAGTTAGAATTGATGTATTGCATGAATGTATTTAAGGATTCTTCATTGCCTTTCCATATCATAACAATATCGTCAATAAATCTCCCCCACAATACTATATTGGCCCTAAAGATATTGTTGTTATAGATTTATAAATCTTCCCAAAATCCCATATAGATATTGGCATAGCTGGGGGCCATAAGGGTCCCCATAGCTGTGCCACTGATTTGTAGGAAAAAGTCTCCTTCAAATAGGAAATATTTTTTTTCAAGAATGAATCTAGCACTTTGTTCTATGAAGTATTTGATATGTTCGGGTACATTTGTTTTATCTTTTAGGACAGTTTTTAATACTTCTATTCCTTTATTATGAGGTATATTTGTATATAGAAAATTTCAAAAATAGATGGCGCTGGTCTTGGTATTGTGCTATGGATATGTAGATATCTTCTAATTTTCTGGTGGCGAAAGGAAACAGACTTGTTGTGTATGTACACACCAATGAATAAGGGTGCAATATACTCACTCCATAAGATGTATAATGTCTGCTCATCTAAAGATGACCTCACAGTTAGCTTGAAACCAAAGATGGACTCTAATAATATCAATCCAGATTGCTAAAAGCAAGGAAGAGCTCCAATCAGGTGTGTGTGTAAGATTATTTAAAATTACAAATAGCAACTTACTCCATCAAATCTGGAATTCCGGCAATGTCACAGCAAAGAAGCAATTCATTACTCCCAAGGTGGTAAAAAAGTATTTTTAATAGCTCAACGTGTTTCAACGTATGCAAACGTCTTTTTCAAGAGCAAATTTAAAACAAGTAAAAACTGTTGAAAAAATTTGTATGCTATGACACTGATTGCCGGTTTAAATACAGATGGTACAGGTTCCAATTTCCTGTGGGAAAACAGGAAATTGGATTCACATAAAATATTTAGAACAACTTAAAAATCACATAAAAAGATCATATAATTTTTTTTGGTTTAACAATATACAATATTTACAAATATGTGGAACCGCCATGGGCACCAGGTTCACCCCAAGTTACGCGAATATTTATATGGACCACTTTAAACATCAATATGTATGGTCCAATGACGTGCTTGGGGCGGACCTGGTGACATAGCGGAGATATATCGATGATGTTCTGTGTATCTGGAAGGGGGATTCAGAATCTCTTCGATCTTTCATTTCCCAACTAAATAGTAATAATATGAATATCATATTAACCCCAGAAATACATGAAACTCAGGCCATCTTTTTGGATTTGGCAATTACTGTTATCAATGTTACTGTTATCAATGGCGTTATTCACACGAAGACACATTTTAAACAATGTGATGTAAATACTTATATACAACATGATAGTCAACATCATCATCCATCATGGCTTAAAGCAATTCCAAAAGGGCAGTTCAAACGCAAAAGACGCAACTGCGACAAGTTAGAAGGTTACGAAGAACAATCTAAGATATTAAAATCAAGATTTTTAGAAAAGGGATATAAAAAGGCAATCGTAGAATCTGATAGACAAGAAGTGAGACACCTAGATCGGGAAAAATTTCTACGAGGTAAACAATGTGAATCAACAAATACACAATTATTTCCGAGGTTTATAACTACCTATAATTCTGGACACAACCAGATTAAAAATATCATAAAGAAACAATGGCATGTTTTAAAAAGTGACGAAATTTTGGAAAATATCATACCCGACAAACCACAAATTACATTCAGAAGGGGTACTAACTTTAAACAGAAATTAGCACCTTCCTTAATAAAAGGGATGACCCCCAAAATTCCATTGTCCATTTCAAACTTACAAGGCTTCTATACTTGTGGCCGATGCAAAGGTTGCAATTACACTAAAAGTACACATACATTTTTTGTATCATCAACTACTGGTAAAACCTTTATAATCAAGGATTTTATCACATGTAAAACTAATAATGTCATATATCTCTTAAAATGTAATTGCAAAATCCAATATTTAGGTCAAATTACTAGATTTTTGAAACAACGTTTTCTAAACAAAATTGATAAAAAAACATGAGGATCATGGGGTACCTTTACACTGAAATACATGTCAGAAATTTGAATCTAAAAACTTTCTGTGGATGGGTATAGAAAAGGTATCCATACATTGGAGAGGAGGTAAATTGGAGGATGAGTTACATAGAATGGAACTTTGGTGGATCCACACTTTAAGAACTTATAATCACTGGGGTTTGAATAAGGATATTAGAATAGCAGCTTTGAATAAGGATATTAGAATAGCAGCTTTTGTTTCAAAATTACTCTAAATTAAAATCAAAATTAGTTCTTTTTAGCTCTTTATAACTATAAGATCACAAATTAGTACTTTAAATAGGATTTTCTTTATATTAATATTTGAGACACAGTCTCTTTAATGTTAAGGTATATTAAAATATTGCCTTTTTTCACTGTTTTGTTATATATAGTTTATCACTTTATATCTTACAATTATAAGATCACAATGTAATACTTCAAAATGGGAGTAGCACTCAAATTTTTCTATATAAATATTTGAGACACTGTCTCTTTAAATGTTACGGTACATCTAAGTATTGCATTTTTTATCTTTTTTTATTTCATCATTTTGTATCTTACAAATGTATTCAAATGATGTCCACATATCATGTTTTCAGCACTTAATGTTATGAAAAAGGTCTCTAAGACCATTATGTTTTGTTAACATTTATGTTAAAAAGTTATGTAAACAAAGATAAATCAGGTTCCTAAATACCTACTATATCATTTTTATTGTTTTTTCCCATATAGATGTAATTTACTTATAAACCTTGTTTAAGGACATTTACTGTTCACTTGTTATTTACTTTGTTGATTATCTGTGTACTATTTACATGAAACTAACGCCATTGGTCTAAAGAAAGTAAGGAGTCAATAGCAATAGCACATATGGCACGTCTAATACTCTGCAGCCATAGGACACTGAACTACACACAAAATACTACTCGTTTGAGAACTCAAATCTCCTAGATTCTCTCATTGGTTGTAATGCAATACCATGTAATTTGAATGTCCGTGATTGGTCTAAATATCTGTGTTTGGCAATCCACTATTAAATTACATTTAAATTAGAAAATCAAAATCAACATAGTTAAAATTATTATATTTCACTTTTTATGCTATGAAGCTACTATAGCCAAACAAAGATATGATCTTTTTATGTGATTTTTTTAAGTTGTTCTAAATATTTTATGTGAATCCAATTTCCTGTGTCATAGCATACACATTTTTTCAACTGTTTTTACTTGTTTTAAATTTGCTCTTGAAAAAGACTTTTTAAAGCTATTAAAAATACTTTTTTACCACCTTGGGAGTAATGAATTGCTTCTTTGCTGTGACATTGCTGGAATTCCAGATTTGATGGAGTAAGTTGCTATTTGTAATTTTAAGCAATCTTACACACACACCTGATTGGAGCTCTTCCTGGCTTTTAGCAATCTGGATTGATATTATTGGAGTCCATCCTTGGTTTCAAGCTAACTGTGAGGTCATCTTTAGATGAGCAGACATCATACATCTTATGGAGTGAGTATATTGCACCCTTATTCATTGGTTTGTGCATACACAACAAGTCTGTTTCCTTTCGCCACCAGAAAATTAGAAGATATCTACATATCCTATCCATAGCACAATACCAAGACCAGCGCCATATATCTTTGAAATGTTGTATCTATTACAGTCCCTGGGGAGGGACTGAAAGAAGGCAGTGGTTTTAAACTAAGGAGAGTATCAGTTCTTAGTTAATTTCTGTATCAGATTATTGTTTTTACCAACTTACAATTTCTGTATACTTTGTATTTGTTCTCATATTTGTATATAATGCCGCCACATCCATGGTGACCCATTTGAATTCTTTGTTCCATTTTATATTTTCAATTATTTTAACTGTATCTAAAATGTCTTTTAAATACTATGGTAGTTTTGGTACTAGATATTTTATATGGAAATCTTCAAATTCAGATAGTCTTCAAGTTAAAGAATCGATGCCTGATACGATTGGTCTACCAGGTAGTTTGGTGCTATTTTGATTTATTTTGGGGAGATGATAAAATATTGCTGTTTTCGGATGTAAATTATTAAAATATTTAAATTCAGGATAATTTATTACACTTTTAAATTTGGCTTTATCTAGCAAATTTGTATATTCTTTTAAGAAGCTATTTCCATCCCCTAAAATATGGTATGCTTCCTTTAAATAGTCTGCCCTATTTTGAAGCACCAAACCTCCACCTTTATCTGCTTTGCGTATAATGAGATCATTGTTATCTTTAATAGAATTCAAATATTCTTTCTTTTTTACTTGTTATCTTTTTTGATCTTATAATAATTGCAGAGTGCTGTTAAGTCACTCTGTACTAGATCATAAAAAGTGGGAACACAGTTACCTTTTGACTGTACTGGAAAAAATTAGGAAGGTGGTTTTAGATTAGAATGAAAATTCATATAATTATTTCTACAGTTAATCTCACTATAAGATTCAGATTCTAGTTCTTGTAAAGTAATCAGTGCTTCAAGATCTGCATCTGTCAAGATTGATGGATCTTCTATATGTGTTATGGCTCTTTCTTTTTTACTTTTCTCAAAATATCTTTGTAATGTAAGTTTGCGTATATATTTGTGTAGATCTATAAATAAAGTAAAGGGATTTGGTCCCTTTACTGGGGAAAACTTTAGACCGTGCTTCCTCTAAATAGCCCGCCCTCAGTGCAAAGCGTACATTAAGAAGCACTACTCCCCGCTGGAGAATATATATATATTTATAACACCATTCAGAAATAGTTGTGCACGGGTCTTTGGGGAAGTGTGGCATACTAGTAAGAGAGCACAGCTTAGAAGGAGACGAAGCATTGGCTATGGGGGCCCCTGCAAGTTCTGCAACGATAGGCCCGGTCACATTGGCGACCCCAGTAGTTACGCCCCTGAGCGAACGCTTTGCATTGGTGGCAGTGGTGTCACATAACTTATACATTCTCCAAACACAGAGTGAGCATATCTAATCCTGCCTGTCACCAGGCTCAGAAACACAACTAAACTGAAGGGTATCATGAAAAACAGAATTTATGCTTACCTGATAAATTACTTTCTCCAACGGTGTGTCCGGTCCACGGCGTCATCCTTACTTGTGGGATATTCTCTTCCCCAACAGGAAATGGCAAAGAGTCCCAGCAAAGCTGGTCACATGATCCCTCCTAGGCTCCGCCCACCCCAGTCATTCGACCGACGGACAGGAGGAAATATATATAGGAGAAACCATATGATACTGTGGTGACTGTAGTTAGAGAAAATAATTCATCAGACCTGATTAAAAAACCAGGGCGGGCCGTGGACCGGGCACACCGTTGGAGAAAGTAATTTATCAGGTAAGCATAAATTCTGTTTTCTCCAACATTGGTGTGTCCGGTCCACGGCGTCATCCTTACTTGTGGGAACCAATACCAAAGCTTTAGGACACGGATGAAGGGAGGGAGCAAATCAGGTCACCTAAATGGAAGGCACCACGGCTTGCAAAACCTTTCTCCCAAAAATAGCCTCCGAAGAAGCAAAAGTATCAAATTTGTAAAATTTGGCAAAAGTGTGCAGTGAAGACCAAGTCGCTGCCTTACATATCTGGTCAACAGAAGCCTCGTTCTTGAAGGCCCATGTGGAAGCCACAGCCCTAGTGGAGTGAGCTGTGATTCTTTCAGGAGGCTGCCGTCCGGCAGTCTCATAAGCCAATCGGATAATGCTTTTAAGCCAAAAGGAAAGAGAGGTAGAAGTCGCTTTTTGACCTCTCCTTTTACCAGAATAAACAACAAACAAGGAAGATGTTTGTCTGAAAACTTTAGTAGCCTCTAAATATAATTTTAGAGCACGGACTACGTCCAAATTGTGTAACAAACGTTCCTTCTTTGAAACTGGATTCGGACACAAAGAAGGTACAACTATCTCCTGGTTAATATTTTTGTTGGAAACAACTTTCGGAAGAAAACCAGGCTTAGTACGCAAAACCACCTTATCTGCATGGAACACCAGATAGGGCGGAGAACACTGCAGAGCAGATAACTCTGAAACTCTTCTAGCAGAAGAAATTGCAACCAAAAACAAAACTTTCCAAGATAATAACTTAATATCTACGGAATGTAAGGGTTCAAACGGAACCCCTTGAAGAACTGAAAGAACTAGATTTAGACTCCAGGGAGGAGTCAAAGGTCTGTAAACAGGCTTGATCCTAACCAGAGCCTGAACAAATGCTTGAACATCTGGCACAGCTGCCAGTCTTTTGTGAAGTAAAACAGATAAAGCAGAGATCTGTCCCTTCAGAGAACTTGCAGATAATCCTTTCTCCAAACCTTCTTGTAGAAAGGATAGAATCTTAGGAATTTTTATCTTGTTCCATGGGAATCCTTTAGATTCACACCAACAGATATATTTTTTCCATATTTTATGGTAAATTTTTCTAGTTACAGGCTTTCTATCCTGAATCAGAGTATCTATTACAGAATCTGAAAACCCACGCTTTGATAAAATCAAGCGTTCAATCTCCAAGCCATCAGTTGGAGGGAAACCAGATTCGGATGTTCGAATGGACCCTGAACAAGAAGGTCCTGTCTCAAAGGTAGCTTCCATGGTGGAGCCGATGACATATTCACCAGGTCTGCATACCAAGTCCTGCGTGGCCACGCAGGAGCTATCAAGATCACCAAGGCCCTCTCCTGATTGATCCTGGCTACCAGCCTGGGGATGAGAGGAAACGGTGGGAATACATAAGCTAGGTTGAAGGTCCAAGGTGCTACTAGTGCATCTACTAGGGTCGCCTTGGGATCCCTGGATCTGGACCCGTAGCAAGGAACCTTGAAGTTCTGACAAGACGCCATCAGATCCATGTCTGGAATGCCCCATAATTGAGTTATTTGGGCAAAGATTTCCGGATGGAGTTCCCACTCCCCCGGATGGAATGCCTGACGACTCAGAAAATCCGCTTCCCAATTTTCCACTCCTGGGATGTGGATCGCAGACAAGTGGCAGGAGTGATCCTCCGCCCATTGAATTATCTTGGTCACTTCTTTCATCGCCAGGGAAGTCCTTGTTCCCCCCTGATGATTGATATATGCAACGGTGGTCATGTTGTCTGACTGAAACCTTATGAATTTGGCCTTTGCTAGTTGAGGCCAAGCTCTGAGAGCATTGAATATCGCTCTCAGTTCCAGAATGTTTATCGGGAGAAGAGACTCTTCCCGAGACCATAGACCCTGAGCTTTCAGGGATTCCCAGACCGCGCCCCAGCCCACTAGGCTGGCGTCGGTCGTGACAATGACCCACTCTGGTCTGCGGAAGCTCATTCCCTGTGACAGATTGTCCAGGGTCAGCCACCAATCTCTGGTCTTTTGATCTACTTGAATCGTCGGAGACAAGTCTGTATAATCCCCATTCCACTGTCTGAGCATGCACAGTTGTAATGGTCTTAGATGAATTCGTGCAAAAGGAACTATGTCCATTGTTGCAACCATCAATCCTATTACTTCCATGCACTGCGCTATGGAAGGACGAGGAACAGAATGAAGTACTTGACAAGAGCTTAGAAGTTTTGATTTTCTGACCTCTGTCAGAAAAATCCTCATTTCTAAGGAATCTATTATTGTTCCCAAGAAGGGAACTCTTGTTGACGGGGACAGAGAACTTTTTTCTTTGTTCACCTTCCATCCGTGAGATCTGAGAAAGGCTAGGACGATGTCCGTATGAGCCTTTGCTTTTGACAGGGACGACGCTTGAATCAGGATGTCGTCCAAGTAAGGTACTACTGCAATGCCCCTTGGTCTTAGAACCGCTAGAAGGGACCCTAGTACCTTTGTGAAAATCCTTGGAGCAGTGGCTAATCCAAATGGAAGTGCCATAAACTGGTAATGCTTGTCCAGAAAAGCGAACCTTAGGAACTGATGATGTTCCTTGTGGATAGGAATATGTAGGTACGCATCCTTTAAATCCACGGTAGTCATAAATTGATTTTCCTGGATAGTAGGTAGGATCGTTCGAATAGTTTCCATTTTGAACGATGGTACCCTGAGAAATTTGTTTAGGATCTTTAGATCCAAAATTGGTCTGAATGTTCCCTCTTTTTTGGGAACTATGAACAGATTGGAATAAAATCCCATTCCTTGTTCTCTTATTGGAACTGGATGTATCACTCCCATCTTTAACAGGTCTTCTACACAATGTAAGAATGCCTGTCTCTTTATTTGGTTTGAAGATAATTGAGACCTGTGGAACCTTCCCCTTGGGGGTAGTTCCTTGAATTCCAGGAGATAACCTTGAGAAACTATTTCTAGCGCCCAAGGATCCTGAACATCTCTTGCCCAAGCCTGAGCAAAGAGAGAAAGTCTGCCCCCCACTAGATCCGGTCACGGATCGGGGGCTATCCCTTCATGCTGTTTTGGTAGCAGTGGTAGGCTTCTTGGCCTGCTTACCCTTGTTCCAGCCTTGCATTGGTTTCCAGGCTGGTTTGGGTTGTGAAGTATTACCCTCTTGCTTAGAGGATACAGAATTAGAGACTGGTCCGTTTCTGCGAAAGGGATGAAAATTAGGCTTATTATTAGCCTTATAAGATCTATCCTGTGGGAGGGCGTGGCCCTTTCCCCCAGTGATGTCTGAAATAATCTCTTTCAAATCAGGTCCAAATAATGTTTTACCTTTGAAAGGAATGTTAAGCAATTTTGTCTTGGAAGACACATCCGCTGACCAAGACTTTAGCCAAAGCACTCTGCGCGCCACGACAGCAAACCCTGAATTTTTCGCCGCTAATCTAGCTAATTGCAAAGCGGCATCTAAAACAAAAGAGTTAGCCAATTTAAGTGCTTGAACTCTGTCCATAACCTCCTCATACGAAGATTCTTTACTGAGCGATTTTTCTAGTTCCTCGAACCAGAAACACGCTGCGGTAGTGACAGGAACAATGCATGAAATTGGTTGTAGAAGGTAACCTTGCTGTACAAAAATCTTTTTAAGCAAACCCTCTAATTTCTTATCCATAGGATCTTTGAAAGCACAACTATCTTTGATAGGAATAGTAGTGCGTTTGTTTAGAGTAGAAACCGCCCCCTCGACCTTGGGGACTGTCTGCCATAAGTCCTTTCTGGGGTCGACTATAGGAAATAATTTCTTAAATATAGGGGGGGAACAAAAGGTATGCCGGGCCTTTCCCACTCTTTATTTACTATGTCCGCCACCCGTTTGGGTATAGGAAAAGTGTCGGGGGGCACCGGAACCTCTAGGAACTTGTCCATCTTACATAATTTCTCTGGAATTACCAAATTGTCACAATCATCCAGAGTAGATAACACCTCCTTAAGCAGTGCGCGGAGATGTTCTAATTTAAATTTAAATGTCACAACATCAGGTTCAGCTTGATGAGAAATTTTTCCTGAATCTGAAATTTCTCCATCAGACAAAACCTCCCTCATGGCCCCTTGAGATTGGTGTGAGGGTATGTCAGAACAATTATCATCAGCGTCCTCTTGCTCTTCAGTGTTTAAAACAGAGCAATCGCGCTTTCTCTGATAAGTAGGCATTTTGGATAAAAGATTTGCTATGGAGTTATCCATTACAGCCGTTAATTGTTGCATGGTAATAAGTATTGGCGCACTAGATGTACTAGGGGCCTCCTGTGTGGGCATAACTGGTGTAGACACAGTAGGGGATGATGTAGTATCATGTTTACTCCCCTCATTTGAGGAATCATCTTGGGCAATATCATTATCTGTTACATTACTGTCCTTACTTTGTTTGGACACTATGGCACAATTATCACATAAATTTAAATGGGGAGACACATTGGCTTTCATACATATAGAACATAGCTTATCTGATGGTACAGACATGTTAAACAGGCTTAAACTTGTCAACAAAGCACAAAAAACGTTTTAAAATAAAACCGTTACTGTCACTTTAAATTTCAAACTGAAAACACTTTATTACTGAATATGTGAAAAAGTATGAAGGAATTGTTCAAAAATCACCAAAATTTCACCACAGTGTCTTAAAGCATTAAAAGTATTGCACACCAAATTTCAGAGCTTTAACCCTTAAATTAACGGAACCGGAGCCGTTTTTACATTTAACCCCTATACAGTCCCAGAATGAGGCTCTGTCTATAACTAGAAAGGCCCCCATCTGAAAAAGGTGTCCAACACAGTGCCTGCCGTTTTTCTAAACGTTCCCCAAGATTATAATACCAATAATTAGTTAGAATCTGCATAATATGCCTAGTAAAGCAATTGTTTTAGCCCAGAAAAATGTCTACCAGTTTTTAAGCCCTTTTTGAAGCCCTTTATTCTTTTATGTTTAACTAAGAAAATGGCTTACCGGTCCCCATGAGGGGAAATGACAGCCTTCCAGCATTACATGGTCTTGTTAGAAATATGGCTAGTCATACCTTAAGCAGAAAAGACTGCTAACTGTTTCCCCCAACTGAAGTTACTTCATCTCAACAGTCCTGTGTGGAAACAGCAATCGATTTTAGTTACTGTCTGCTAAAAATCATCTTCCTCTTACAAACAGAAATCTTCATCCTTTTCTGTTTCAGAGTAAATAGTACATACCAGCACTATTTTAAAATAACAAACACTTGATAGAAGAATAAAACTACAAAAAACTCTTAACCATCTCCGTGGAGATGTTGCCTGTGCAACGGCAAAGAGAATGACTGGGGTGGGCGGAGCCTAGGAGGGATCATGTGACCAGCTTTGCTGGGACTCTTTGCCATTTCCTGTTGGGGAAGAGAATATCCCACAAGTAAGGATGACGCCGTGGACCGGACACACCAATGTTGGAAAAACATATGTTGCTGCTTACTTGCCTCCGGTAGCCGTCTCCTGACCTTCTTCACTTACCTGAGTCGTCGTCACCTCGCCTGACTCAGTAGTGCTCCTGGACCTTCACCACACGTGGCCACACTGTCTGATATGCTGCTGCAGTGCCGCTTCCTCTAAATTGTTTGCGCACGCCGTGTGGGTGGAGCTGAGCAACCAGGTGAAAAGGAAGTTAGCCAGCCAGGAGCCACTTAAAGCTAATGCACTAAGTCACACTCAAGCCCCTCGACTCCTCTCCCACCGTCACACAGATTCTACCCCCGACCCCCCCCCCACCCCGCATAAAATAAATAAATCCAAAGACAAAAAAATTTAAATAAAAAAATACTGCTTCAGTATGAAGCATAATGGAGCCCCTAAGAAGTCGGGCCTGCCCCTGTTGCCTGGTCTGATGAATCTCGATTTCAGCTGCAACGTTCTGATGGTAGGGTCAGAATTTGTTGTAAACAACATGAAAGTATCGATCCATCAATGGTTCAGGCTGGAGGTGGTGGTGTATTGGTGTGGGGGGTATTTTCTTGGCACACTTTGGGCCCCTTAGTACCAATTGAGCATCATTTAAACGCCAAGGCCTACCTGAGTATTGTTGCTGACCATGTCCATCTTCTGATGTCTACTTCCAGCAGGATAAAGCACCATGTCACAAAGCTCAAATTATCTAAAACTGGTTTCTTGAACATGACAATGAGTTCACTTTACGCCAATGGCCTCCACAGTCACCAGATCTCAATCCAATAGAGCACCTTTGGGATGCAGTGGAATGGGATATTTGCATCATGGATGTGCAGCCGACAAATCTGCAGAAACTGCATGATGCTGTCATGTCAATGTGGACCAAAATCTCTGAGCTATGGCTCCAACACCTTATTGAATCTATGCCACAAAGAATTAAGGCAGTTCTTAAGGCAAAAGGGGGCCCAACCCGGTACTAGCAAGGTGTACCTTATAAAGTGGTGAGTGTATATATCTGCGTGTATATATATATATATATATACTATATATATATATATATATATATATATATATATACATGGTTTGTTCAGTGAGTATTGTGTGTGTGTATATATATATACTATATATATATATATATATATATATATATATATATATATACATTGTTTGTTCAGTGAGTATTGTGTGTGTATATATATATATATATATATATATATATATATATATATACATTGTTTGTTCAGTGAGTATTGTGTGTGTGTGTCCTTAGCTCCTTCTGAATAAGAATATTGTTTTATTTTGTATAGTTTATTGCATCCCTATATCGCTCTATAGAATATCTAGAAATTTAAAGGGTAGTCTTTATTTTATCAGAATATAAACTTTCTTGTTTTGTTTTTTCATGAGATAGAGTTATCATTATATCAACCACAACTGATAATAAAAATAGCAATTGACTTTAATCTAATATATATATGTTTTACAGACTGCATGGTCAAAATAAATAACTTTTTAAAGATTATCAGTGGTTTCCAATCACTTTAAGCCCCAAAAAATACACTTTTTCAAAGTTTCCTCCATAAGATACCATGTGATAATAGCACAAAAATAACCTCAAATTGTATTGCTTTTTCATAAATAACTCTCAATAGCTATAACATCAGTGTACTCTGGTTGTTGATACAAGACTCTTTTTCTTATATATAGAAGCTGCAGATAAAACATGGGCAACGTTATATTTACAATAAAAGAAAATCTAGCAATATTGAGCAATTTGATTTTTTGACATTTAGTGGCTGGATTACATGGCTCATGGACTCCTAAAAAGGAAATGTTGTTTAGAAAGAATTTGCCAACTGTTATTTTCAATAATTATTTTGCCAAGTACAACAGAATGTTTACTCATGGAAAGCGTTCTCTCTATAATACATACTCTAAGCTAAAAGAGCCAAAGGCCAACTGTAATAAGCTGACTCATTTTCATAACAAACTTTCTATTTCTAACCAGTGAATATATTGCCAGGCATATATAAGGATGAAGTATACTGGTGAATTTATTAATATTAGTATTAAAGGGATGTGAAACCTACTTTTTTCATTCATGATTCAGATAGAGCAAGCTATTTTAAACAACTTTACAATTTACGTCTAATATCAATTTGTCTTTGTTCTTTTTGTATCATTTGTTAAAAAGCAAGGATGTATGCTGAGGAGTCGGAAAATTTCTAGAGCGCTTTATGGCAGCAGTTTTGCAAGAATGTTATCAATTTGCAAGACAAATCAAATGAAGAAGTGGAGTCCCAGGTGAATATAGTAAAAACAGTCCTTTATTATAAACGATTAAAACGGAAATTCTTGTGAGACGCAGCTCACTCGGTCCCAACAACAGCCTTGGAGAGGAGTAGAAAGAGCGTAGCACCAGTGGCTTACATGTTTCGGCTAAATGCCGTAATCATAGCCTAAGGTGCTATGTCTCTAAGGTAGTTAAGACAGGTAGAAAACAATCTGATTGGCTAAAACACTGAAAGTGTAATTAAAAGAAACGCCCAATCTAGCACATCCTGATTATACAATTAAATTAACCCTATGTATGTCTTACCTATATGATTTACAAAATACAAAGTATATGACAGCAAGTATATATTTAGGAATATAATCGTGATGGAAAATGACACAATAGCAACTAGGAGAATGGCACATTGATGAAATATGGCTAAAAAGAAAGAACCTATATTTCAGTTAATGGCAAGCAGGAATATACAGCTTACAATAGCTTAGATAAATATATTAACTGAACAGGTATAGTGAGTTCGTATAAATACCAACTCACTAAAAATACAAAAAATACAAAAAATACAAAAATGGTCCATGCCACAGACATAGTACCTATAGTTAATATATCAGTTATCTGTTACATGTGATGTTCAGAGAAGTCAAAGCAAAAATACACATGGATGTATGTGAATATATGAATATAGAATATGGACAAAAGGGGGTAAAAGGGAGCAAGTTACAGGTCACTAACACTATATAAAAGTATGTATGATATAAATGATATAAACAACAGGAATATGTCAGTATCATGCAAGGACCACTCATAAATACCCCCTCAGTCTATAGCTATGTTAATGATGTGTAGTATGTAAATATGTAGATTTGTAGATATGTAAATATGTGTTTATTCACTCCCAAAAATTGATCAAATCAAATTTGGAGTTCAGACCCTGAGGGAGTCTGGTTTTTAATTGAAAGATCCAATAGGTTTCACGTTTAGCTAGAACTTTGTCTATATCACCCCCCCTATTAGGGACTTTGGCTTGTTCAATAGCTGTCCATCTGAAGGAGTCTAGGCTACAATTGTGTTTGGTGGCAAAATGTTGCACTAGGGGAGCCTTACCCCTTGTTAGGGAGGAGATATGTTCTCTTATTCTTGAGTTGACGTCCCTAGACGTGAGACCAACATATTGAACATTGCAGAGAATGCAAGTGACAAGGTATATGACATAGGTACTGGTACAGTTTAAACAGGATTTGATGGAATAGGTAGTCCCTGTTACTGTAGATTTAAATTCACTCGTGGTTTGTACATAGTCACATGGTCTACACTTTTTGTGTCCACATTTATACATGCCCTGATGTCTCAACCAAGAGCTAGTATGTTGTGTAGTGGGCCTAAGTTGTGTAGGAGAGAGTATAGAAGCTAGAGTGGCGCACTTCTTATAAGAGCATCTAATACCATTTTTTACTACATCAGTTAACTTGTCATCTGCAATTAGTAGGGGAAAGTGTTTTTTGATTATATTGCAAACTTCATGGTATTGAGCACTATATTCAGTAACAAAATGTACACCTTGAAAGTTACTATTAGTGTTCTTACATCTATCAAGTAGCATAGACTGTCTGGGGATAAGGTCCACCTGTTGTCTTGTCTGTTTAATATGTCTTTTGGAGTATTGTCTAGATCTAAGTCTATTTTCTAGTTGACTTGCCTCATGTTTGTAATCTTCCTCTTTGCTGCAATTCCTTTTTATCCTCATAAACTGGCCTTTGGCCACAGCATAGGCAGTGTTGGTAGGATGACAGGAATTTGCATGCAAAAGAGAATTGCCTGTTATTGGCTTGCGAAAAACCTTTGTGGAGATTGTGCCATCACGATTGCCACTTAGGGTTAGGTCACGGTAGTCAATGTTGACAGTATCAGAGATGAAGGTGAAACTCAAGTTCAACTCATTCTGATTCAGCCAAGAGACAAATTTAGGCACCTCATCTATAGGTCCAGACCAAATGCAAAGCAGGTCATCTATGTATCTCTTATAGAAATACATAGATGACCTGTAGGGATTACCATCTCCATAGATGCAGTTGATTTCCCAATAACCAAGGTACAGATTCGCATATGAGGGGACAAATTTCGCCCCCATTGCTGTATTGGGAAATCAACTGCATCTATGGAGATGGTAATCCCTACAGGTCATCTATGTATTTCTATAAGAGATACATAGATGACCTGCTTTGCATTTGGTCTGGACCTATAGATGAGGTGCCTAAATTTGTCTCTTGGCTGAATCAGAATGAGTTGAACTTGAGTTTCACCTTCATCTCTGATACTGTCAACATTGACTACCTTGACCTAACCCTAAGTGGCAATCGTGATGGCACAATCTCCACAAAGGTTTTTCGCAAGCCAATAACAGGCAATTCTCTTTTGCATGCAAATTCCTGTCATCCTACCAACACTGCCTATGCTGTGGCCAAAGGCCAGTTTATGAGGATAAAAAGGAATTGCAGCAAAGAGGAAGATTACAAACATGAGGCAAGTCAACTAGAAAATAGACTTAGATCTAGACAATACTCCAAAAGACATATTAAACAGGCAAGACAACAGGTGGACCTTATCCCCAGACAGTCTATGCTACTTGATAGATGTAAGAACACTAATAGTAACTTTCAAGGTGTACATTTTGTTACTGAATATAGTACTCAATACCATGAAGTTTGCAATATAATCAAAAAACACTTTCCCCTACTAATTGCAGATGACAAGTTAACTGATGTAGTAAAAAATGGTATTAGATGCTCTTATAAGAAGTGCGCCACTCTAGCTTCTATACTCTCTCCTACACAACTTAGGCCCACTACACAACATACTAGCTCTTGGTTGAGACATCAGGGCATGTATAAATGTGGACACAAAAAGTGTAGACCATGAGACTATGTACAAACCACGAGTGAATTTAAATCTACAGTAACAGGGACTACCTATTCCATCAAATCCTGTTTAAACTGTACCAGTACCTATGTCATATACCTTGTCACTTGCATTCTCTGCAATGTTCAATATGTTGGTCTCACGTCTAGGGACGTCAACTCAAGAATAAGAGAACATATCTCCTCCCTAACAAGGGGTAAGGCCACAACTCCCCTAGTGCAACATTTTGCCACCAAACACAATTGTAGCCTAGACTCCTTCAGATGGACAGCTATTGAACAAGCCAAAGTCCCTAATAGGGGGGGTGATATAGACAAAGTTCTAGCTAAACGTGAAACCTATTGGATCTTTCAATTAAAAACCAGACTCCCTCAGGGTCTGAACTCCAAATTTGATTTGATCAATTTTTGGGAGTGAATAAACACATATTTACATATCTACAAATCTACATATTTACATACTACACATCATTAACATAGCTATAGACTGAGGGGGTATTTATGAGTGGTCCTTGCATGATACTGACATATTCCTGTTGTTTATATCATTTATATCATACATACTTTTATATAGTGTTAGTGACCTGTAACTTGCTCCCTTTTACCCCCTTTTGTCCATATTCTATATTCATATATTCACATACATCCATGTGTATTTTTGCTTTGACTTCTCTGAACATCACATGTAACAGATAACTGATATATTAACTATAGGTACTATGTCTGTGGCATGGACCATTTTTGTATTTTTTGTATTTTTTGTATTTTTAGTGAGTTGGTATTTATACCAACTCACTATACCTGTTCAGTTAATATATTTATCTAAGCTATTGTAAGCTGTATATTCCAGCTTGCCATTAACTGAAATATAGGTTCTTTCTTTTTAGCCATATTTCATCAATGTGCCATTCTCCTAGTTGCTATTGTGTCATTTTCCATCACGATTATATTCCTAAATATATACTTGCTGTCATATACTTTGTATTTTGTAAATCATATAGGTAAGACATACATAGGGTTAATTTAATTGTATAATCAGGATGTGCTAGATTGGGCGTTTCTTTTAATTACACTTTCAGTGTTTTAGCCAATCAGATTGTTTTCTACCTGTCTTAACTACCTTAGAGACATAGCACCTTAGGCTATGATTACGGCATTTAGCCGAAACATGTAAGCCACTGGTGCTACGCTCTTTCTACTCCTCTCCAAGGCTGTTGTTGGGACCGAGTGAGCTGCGTCTCACAAGAATTTCCGTTTTAATCGTTTATAATAAAGGACTGTTTTTACTATATTCACCTGGGACTCCACTTCTTCATTTGTGATGTCTTTTACCAGCATTTGAGCCCAGGTCTCTAACTCCTCTTCTGCTGCCGGACCGGGTGAATACGCTGACTTTCGCACACACCCCCTTTCTCCTACGTCACGCGGTGACGCGTATCGAGCTGCAGACCGGGTTTTGCGAGAGGCGGAAGGAAGAGAAGTCAGCAGACACGCTGCCATCGGATGTTGTTCCGTTGTTACAAGGACTTTCTCACTTCGGTGCTACAGGTACACCTCTCTACTTTGGCTCACTATACAATTGTTTGGGGGTGTTTGTGTTACATTAAGTCCCGGTGCCAGGCTTGGCTTACTATACTACACACGGACTTTAGTGACAACCATTTCCTTCCTTGCTATCAATTTGCAAGAGCCCTAGATGGCAGCACTATTTACTGCCATGCAATGCTCTGGTTGCCTACCTAGGTATCTCTTCTACACAGTTCTCTTTGTATCCTTTGTTAAGCATGGAGGTAAGATCAGGGGCGCGATCTGATATGCGGCATAGTTTGCGGCGCAAGCGAGGGAACCCCCGCCGCCCGCAGTTTCAGCTCGCAACTCGAACTATCCTATATATGGCGCCGTCAGAGGCTAAAGTGCCATAAGTCTGACAAACCAGCGATGTCCAGAAATCTGCGTAAGTACAAATTTCTGGAGTCGCCAGTGACTTACGGCACTTTAGAAACTGCCGGCGCCTACAAAACCTGACTAAAGTATGAAATCACCCGCACTGTCTAACACGCCTCCCAAACATAGCCCGACACGTCTAACCCTCTATCCGCTATCCCCCCTAACTATCCTAACAATAAAAAATTTATTAACCCCTAAACCGCCACTCCCGGACCCCGCCGCCAGCTAATAAATTTATTAACCCCTAAACCGCCGCTCTCGGACCCCGCCGCCAGCTATATTAAATATATAACCCCCTAAAGTGAGCCCCTTACACCGCCGCCATCTACCTTACCTACCCCTAAAGTGAGCCCCTACCCCGCCGCCATCTATTTTAAAATTATTAAACCCTAATTTAATCCCCCTACACCGCCGCCACCTATATTCAATTATTTAACCCCTAATCTAATCCCCCTACCCCGCCGCCACTTATATTAAACTATTTAACCCCTAATTTAATCCCCCTACACCGCCGCCAGCTATTTTAAATTAATTAACCCCTAATCTAATCCCCCTACCCCGCCGCCACCTATATTAAATTATTTAACCCCTAAAATACTAAACTATCCCTATCACTAAAGCTAAGTCTAACCCTACAAATAGCCCTGAAAAGGGCTTTTTGCTTGACATTACCCCAAAGTAAACTGCTCTATTGCCAGCCCTTAAAAGGGCTTTTTGTGGGGCATGCCCCAAAGAATTCAGCTCTTTTGCCAGCCCTTAAAAGGGCTTTTGTGGTGGGGCTTTGTCACAAAGTAAATTATATTAGGGTTAATATAGTTAATATAGTTATTATATTATATATATTAACTATATTAACCCTAATTATATTAGGGTTAATATAGTTATTATATTATATATATATTAAGTATAATAACCCTATCTAACTCTAACAACCCTAAC
Organism: Bombina bombina; assembly: GCF_027579735.1. Classification (NCBI taxonomy): domain Eukaryota; kingdom Metazoa; phylum Chordata; class Amphibia; order Anura; family Bombinatoridae; genus Bombina; species Bombina bombina. The sequence continues at coordinate 454,657,390 of NC_069501.1, read as the reverse complement.
TAAACTCTTATTAAAATAAATCTAATATTAATATTATTATTTAAAATATTCCTATTTAAATCTAAATACTTACCTATAAAATAAACCCTAAGATAGCTACAATATAATTAATAATTACATTGTAGCTATTTTAGGGTTTATATTTATTTTACAGGTAACTTGGTATTTATTTTAACTAGGTACAATAGCTATTAAATAGTTAATAACTATTTAATAGCTACCTAGTTAAACTAATTACCAATTTACCTGTAAAATAAATCCTAACCTAAGTTACAAATACACCTACACTATCAATAAATTAAATAAACTACAAATATCTAACTAAAATAGAATTAAATAAACTAAACTAAATTACAAAAAATAAAAAAAAGATTACAAGATTTTTAAGCTAATTACACCTATTCTAAGCCCCCTAATAAAATAATAAAGCCCCCCAAAATAAAAAAAATTCCCTGCCCTATTCTAAATTAAAAAAGTTAGCTCTTTTACCTTACCAGCCCTTAAAAGGGCCTTTTGCGGGGCATGCCCCAAAGAAAACTGCTCTTTTGCCTGAAAAAAACCCAAAAACAATACCACCCCCCAACATTACAACCCACCACCCACATACGCCTAACCTAACCCAAACCCCCCTTAAAAAAATCTAACACTACCCCCTGAAGATCTCCCTACCTTGTATTCACCCCGCCGGGCAGAACTCTTCATCCGATCCGGGCGATGTCTTCAAGCAAGCTGCAGTGAAGTCTTCTTCCATCCGGCGCTGTCTTCAAGCAAGCGGCAGAGAGTCTTCTTCCATTCCGGTGATGTCTTCAATCAAAGCGGCATCTTCAATCTTCTTTCTTCGCTCCTCTGCCGCGGAGCATCCATCCGGGACGACGACATCCCGACGAATAATGTTCCTTTAAATGACGTCATCCAAGATGGCGTCCGTCGAATTCCGATTGGCTGATAGGATTCTATCATCCAATCAGAATTAAGGTAGAAAAATCTGATTGGCTGATTGAATCAGCCAATCAGATTTAAGTTCAATCCGATTGGCTGATTGGTTCAGCCAATCGGATTGAACTTGAATCTGATTGGCTGATTCAATCAGCCAATCAGATTTTTCTACCTTAATTCCGATTGGCTGATAGAATCCTATCAGCCAATCGGAATTCGACGGACGCCATCTTGGATGACGTCATTTAAAGGAACATCATTCGTAGGGAAGTCGTCGTGCCGGATGGATGCTCCGCGGTGGAGGAGCGAAGAAAGAAGATTGAAGATGCCGCTTTGCTGGAAGACATCACCGGATGGAAGAAGACTCTCTGCCGCTTGCTTGAAGACATCGCCGGATGGAAGAAGACTTCACTGCAGCTTGCTTGAAGACATCGCCCGGATCAGATGAAGAGTTCTGCCCGGCGGGGTGAATACAAGGTAGGGAGATCTTCAGGGGGGTAGTTTTAGGTTTATTTAAGGGGGGTTTGGGTTAGATTAGGGGTATGTGGGTGGTGGGTTGTAATGTTGGGGTGTGGTATTGTGTTTTTTTTTTCAAGCAAAAGAGCAGTTTTCTTTGGGGCATGCCCCGCAAAAGGCCCTTTTAAGGGCTGGTAAGGTAAAAGAGCTAACTTTTTTAATTTAGAATAGGGCAGGGAATTTTTTTTATTTTGGGGGTTTATTATTTTATTAGGGGGCTTAGAATAGGTGTAATTAGCTTAAAAATCTTGTATTTTTTTTAATTTTTGTAATTTAGTGTTTGTTTTTTTGTGTAATTTAGTTTAGATTTTTTTATTGTATTTTAGTTTAGATATTTGTAGTTTATTTAATTTATTGATAGTGTAGGTGTATTTGTAACTTAGGTTAGGATTTATTTTACAGGTAAATTGGTAATTATTTTAACTAGGTAGCTATTAGTTATTAACTATTTAATAGCTATTGTACCTAGTTAAAATAAATACCAAGTTACCTGTAATATAAATATAAACCCTAAAATAGCTACAATGTAATTATTAATTACATTGTAGCTATCTTAGGGTTTATTTTATAGGTAAGTATTTAGATTTAAATAGGAATATTTTAATTAATAATATTAATATTAGATTTATTTTAATAAGAGTTTAGTTAGGGATGTTAGAGTTAGATAGGGTTATTATACTTAATATATAGATAATATAATAACAATATTAACTATATTAACCCTAATATAATTAGGGTTAATATAGTTAATATAGCTGGCGGCGGTGTAGGGGGATTAGATTAGGGGTTAATGTGTTTAATATAGGCGGCGGCAGTGTAAGGGGATTAGATTAGGGGGTTAATACATTTATTATAGGTGGCCGCGGTATAGGGGGATTTAGATTAGATGCAAAAGAGCTGATTACTTTGTGACAAAGCCCCACCAAAATCCCTTTTAAGGGCTGGTAAAAGAGCTGAATTCTTTGGGGCATGCCCCGCAAAAAGCCCTTTTAAGGGCTGGCAATAGAGCAGTTTACTTTGGGGTAATGCCACGCAAAAAGCCCTTTTCAGGGCTATTTGTAGGGTTAGACTTAGGTTTAGTGGTAGGGATAGTTTAGTATTTTAGGGGTTAAATAATTTAATATAGGTGGTTGCGGGGTAGGGGGATTAGATTAGGGGTTAAATAATTTAATATAGCTGGCGGCGGGGTAGGGGGATTAGATTAGGGGTTAAATAATTTAATATAGCTGGCGGCGGGGTAGGGGATTAGATTAGGGGTTAAATAATTTAATATAGCTGGCGGCCTAGGGGGATTAAATTAGGGGTTAATAATTTTAAAATAGATGGCGGCAGGGTAGGGGCTTACTTTAGGGGGTAGTTTAATATAGTTGGCGACGGTGTAGGGGGATCACATTAGGGGGTAGTTAATGTAGGTGGCGGCGGGGTCCGGGAGCGGCAGTTTAGGGGTTAATAACTATATTAGGGATTGCGGCGGGGGATCGCGGTTGACAGGTAGATAGACATTGAGCATGCGTTAGGTGTTAGGTTTTATTTAGCAGATCGCGGTTGACAGGTAGATAGACATTGCGCATGCGTTAGGTGTTAGGTTTTATTTAGCAGATCGCGTTTGACAGGTAGTTAGACATTGCGCATGCGTTAGGTGTTAGGTTTATTTTGTATCTAGTATAGGGAGTTATGGGGCTCCAATAGACAGCGTAAGGCTTACTACGGCTGCTTTTTGTGGCGAGGTGAAAATGGAGTAAGATTTCTCCATTTTCGCCACGTAAGTCATTACGCTGTATATTGGATACCAAACTGCGCTGGTTTGGTATACCTGCCTATGGCCCAAAAAACTACGGGCGACGGCAGAAATATACGGGCGTAACTTCTAGGTTACGCCGTATATAGGATACCAGACCAGCGCAAATTTCAGCGTCGCCGGCATTTGCGGGTGACGCTGCATATCGGATCGGGCCCCAGGAGTGTGCACGTGTCTGCAGCACTATATGACAAATGTTTTGCAAGAATGTTATACATTTGTAAGAGCACTAGATGGCAGTAGTTTTCCTGTCCTGTGTGCTCCAGGCATGTTCACACTACCTACCTAGGTATCTCTTCAACAATAAATACAAAATAAAAAACAGAAGTAAATTAGAAACTAGTAAAAAAGTAAAGGAGAGAATGATTTGTTTATGTGCTCAGAAACTGAGAGAATGAGTTTAAATGGATACGAACATATGATTTAATGGACAGTGTACTGTACAACTTGATTCCCAATAATGGGTTTCCAGTGACTTGTTAGACAGCAGAAGAGTATACAATGAATGGAACATTGTTCCTTTAGGTTTATTTTATAATATGAACTGGCTAGTTTTTCCTTTTAAAGCTACAGCCAATTAAAATGGGTTGAGCTTGCAAAGATATCAATGCTCCTTACATAATTTATTTTTTACACACATGCGCACACGTATGCGCACACATACACACACACACATGCCCACACATAACAATTCCTAATTGGCCTCAGCAGAAAAGGTAACCTAAGTTACAACATGGCTGCTCCTACAGCTTTATGGACATTAACTTTACCCTTATTTTATTCCATATTTAAAAAACTAAGGCCTAGATTTGGAGTTTGGCGGTAGATGGGCTGTTAACGCTACGCGGGCTTTTTTCTGGCCGCACCATAAAATTAACTCTGGTATCGAGAGTTCAAAAAAATGCTGCGTTAGGCTCCAAAAAAGGAGCGTAGAGCATTTTTACCGCAAATGCAACTCTCGATACCAGAGTTGCTTACGGACGCGGCCAGCCTCAAAAACGTGCTCGTGCACGATTCTCCCATAGGAAACAATGGGGCTGTTTGAGCTGAAAAAAAACCTAACACCTGCAAAAAAGCAGCGTTCAGCTCCTAACGCAGCCCCATTGTTTCCTATGGGGAAACACTTCCTACGTCTGCACCTAACACCCTAACATGTACCCTGAGTCTAAACACCCCTAACCTTACACTTATTAACACCTAATCTGCCGCCCCCGCTATCGCTGACCCCTGCATTATATTATTAACCCCTAATCTTCCGCTCCGTAAACCGCCGCTACTTACATTATCCCTATGTACCCCTAATCTGCTGCCCCTAACACCGCCGACCCCTATATTATATTTATCAACCCCTAACCTGCCCCCCACAACGTCGCCGCCAGCTACTTACAATAATTAACCCCTAATCTGCCGACCGCAAAGCGCCGCCACCTACGTTATCCTTATGTACCCCTAATCTGCTGCCCCTAACACCGCCGACCCCTATATTATATTTATTAACCCCTAATCTGCCCCCCTCAACGTCGCCGACACCTGCCTACACTTATTAACCCCTAATCTGCCGAGCGGACCTGAGCGCTACTATAATAAAGTTATTAACCCCTAATCCGCCTCACTAACCCTATCATAAATAGTATTAACCCCTAATCTGCCCTCCCTAACATCGCCGACACCTAACTTCAATTATTAACCCCTAATCTGCCGACCGAATCTCGCCGCTATTCTAATAAATGTATTAACCCCTAAAGCTAAGTCTAACCCTAATACTAACACCCCCCTAAATTAAATATAATTTAAATCTAACAAAATTAATTATCGCTTATTAAATAAATTATTCCTATTTAAAGCTAAATACTTACCTGTAAAATAAATCCTAATATAGCTACAATATAAATTATAATTATATTGTAGCTATTTTAGGATTAATATTTATTTTACAGGCAACTTTGTAATTATTTTAACCAGGTACAATAGCTATTAAATAGTTAAGAACTATTTAATAGTTACCTAGTTAAAATAATAACAAAATTACCTGTAAAATAAGTCCTAACCTAAGTTATAATTAAACCTAACACTACCCTATCAATAAATTAATTAAATAAAATACCTACAATTAACCTAACACTACACTATCAATAAAAAAATTAAATACAATTTCTATAAATAACTACAATTACATAAACTAACTAAAGTACAAAAAATAAAAAATAACTAAGTTACAAAAAATAAAAAAATATTTACAAACATAAGAAAAATATTACAACAATTTTAAACTAATTACATCTACTCTAAGCCCCCTAATAAAATAACAAAGACCCCCAAAATAAAAAAATGCCCTACCCTATTCTAAATTAATAAATTTAAAAGCTCTTTTACCTTACCAGCCCTGAACAGGGCCCTTTGCGGGGCATGCCCCAAGAAATTCAGCTCTTTTGCCTGTAAAAAAAAACATACAATACCCCCCCCCCAACATTACAACCCACCACCCACATACCCCTAATCTAACCCAAACCCCCCTTAAATAAACCTAACACTAAGCCCCTGAAGATCATCCTACCTTGTCTTCACCATACCAGGTTCACCGATCGGTCCAGAAGAGCTCCTCCGATGTCCTGATCCAAGCCCAAGCGGGGGGCTGAAGAGGTCCATGATCCGGCTGAAGTCTTCATCCAAGCGGGCCAGAAGAGGTCTTCCATCCGATTGAAGTCTTCATCCAAGCGGCATCCATCCGGAGCGAAGCGGCAGCATCCTGAAGACCTCCACCGCGGAACATCCATCCTGGCCGACGACTGAACGACGAATGACGGTTCCTTTAAATGACGTCATCCAAGATGGCGTCCCTCGAATTCCGATTGGCTGATAGGATTCTATCAGCCAATCGGAATTAAGGTAGGAATATTCTGATTGGCTGATGGAATCAGCCAATCAGAATCAAGTTCAATCCGATTGGCTGATCCAATCAGCCAAACATATTGAGCTCGCATTCTATTGGCTGATCGGAACAGCCAATAGAATGCGAGCTCAATCTGATTGGCTGATCGGATCAGCCAATCGGATTGAACTTGATTCTGATTGGCTGATTCCTTCAGCCAATCAGAATATTCCTACCTTAATTCCGATTGGCTGATAGAATCCTATCAGCCAATCGGAATTCGAGGGACGCCATCTTGGATGACGTCATTTAAAGGAACCGTCATTCGTCGTTCAGTCGTCGGCCAGGATGGATGTTCCGCGGTGGAGGTCTTCAGGATGCTGCCGCTTCGCTCCGGATGGATGCCGCTTGGATGAAGACTTCAATCGGATGGAAGACCTCTTCTGGCCCGCTTGGATGAAGACTTCAGCCGGATCATGGACCTCTTCAGCCCCCCGCTTGGGCTTGGATCAGGACATCGGAGGAGCTCTTCTGGACCGATCGGTGAACCTGGTATGGTGAAGACAAGGTAGGATGATCTTCAGGGGCTTAGTGTTAGGTTTATTTAAGGGGGGTTTGGGTTAGATTAGGGGTATGTGGGTGGTGGGTTGTAATGTTGGGGGGGGGGTATTGTATGTTTTTTTTTACAGGCAAAAGAGCTGAATTTCTTGGGGCATGCCCCGCAAAGGGCCCTGTTCAGGGCTGGTAAGGTAAAAGAGCTTTTAAATTTATTAATTTAGAATAGGGTAGGGCATTTTTTTATTTTGGGGGTCTTTGTTATTTTATTAGGGGGCTTAGAGTAGGTGTAATTAGTTTAAAATTGTTGTAATATTTTTCTTATGTTTGTAAATATTTTTTTATTTTTTGTAACTTAGTTATTTTTTATTTTTTGTACTTTAGTTAGTTTATGTAATTGTAGTTATTTGTAGAAATTGTATTTAATTTATTTATTGATAGTGTAGTGTTAGGTTTTATTGTAGGTAATTGTAGGTATTTTATTTAATTAATTTATTGATAGGGTAGTGTTAGGTTTAATTATAACTTAGGTTAGGACTTATTTTACAGGTAATTTTGTTATTATTTTAACTAGGTAACTATTAAATAGTTCTTAACTATTTAATAGCTATTGTACCTGGTTAAAATAATTACAAAGTTGCCTGTAAAATAAATATTAATCCTAAAATAGCTATAATATAATTATAATTTATATTGTAGCTATATTAGGATTAATTTTACAGGTAAGTATTTAGCTTTAAATAGGAATAATTTATTTAATAAGAGTTAATTAATTTCGTTAGATTTAAATTATATTTAAGTTAGGGGGGTGTTAGTGTTAGGGTTAGACTTAGCTTTAGGGGTTAATCCATTTATTATAGTAGCGATGAGCTCCGGTCGTCAGATTAGGGGTTAATAATTGAAGTTAGGTGTCGGCGATGTTAGGGAGGGCAGATTAGGGGTTAATACTATTTATGATAGGGTTAGTGAGGCGGATTAGGGGTTAATAACTTTATTATAGTAGCGCTCAGGTCCGCTCGGCAGATTAGGGGTTAATAAGTGTAGGCCGGTGTTGGCGACGTTGAGGGGGGCAGATTAGGGGTTAATAAATATAATATAGGGGTCGGCGGTGTTAGGGGCAGCAGATTAGGGGTACATAAGGATAACGTAGGTGGCGGCGCTTTGCGGTCGGCAGATTAGGGGTTAATTATTGTAAGTAGCTTGCGGCGACGTTGTGGGGGGCAGGTTAGGGGTTAATAAATATAATACAGGGGTCGGCGGGGTTAGGGGAAGCAGATTAGGGGTACATAAGTATAACGTAGGTGGCGGTCGGCAGATTAGGGGTTAAAAAAATTTAATCGAGTGGCGGCGATGTGGGGGGACCTCAGTTTAGGGGTACATAGGTAGTTTATGGGTGTTAGTGTACTTTAGGGTACAGTAGTTAAGAGCTTTATGAACCGGCGTTAGCCCAGAAAGCTCTTAACTCCTGCTTTTTTCCTGCGGCTGGAGTTTTGTCGTTAGAGCTCTAACGCTCACTTCAGAAACGACTCTAAATACCGGCATTAGAAAGATCCCATTGAAAAGATAGGATACACAATTGACGTAAGGGGATCTGCGGTATGGAAAAGTCGCGGCTGAAAAGTGAGCGCCAGACCCTATTTTGAGTGACTCCAAATACCGGCGGTAGCCTAAAACCAGCGTTAGGAGCCTCTAACGCTGGTTTTCACGGCTAACGCCGAACTCTAAATCTAGGCCTAATATAGGCCTAGATTATGAGTGGATCGCTATCGTTAGCTCGAGGAGTGTAAATGCAATCGCAAAATCACAGTGTTCTTTACGCTCAGAGCCACCACACACCCCACCGCAAAGTAAGCTTCTACACTATTAACCCCTAAACTACCACCCCCCCAAACACACACATACACACACTAGGGATGGGCGAATGTGTTATTTACAGTTTTCGAATGTCCCATTCGAATTGGAATGTCACATTCGAATTGGAATGTCACATTCGAATGTCACTTTACAATTCGAATATTACATTTATAAAACACAATTGTATACTAGAAACACTATTTCGAGAATATCACATTCGAATTTGAATATTACATTTATTAAACACAGTTGTAGACTAGTAATACTATTTTGAATTTGAATGTCACATTCGAATTTGAATATTACATTTCGAAATTGAATGAATAGATAGCTAAACATTATATTAATCAAATTAATATTTTCGAATTTTATTGAAAAATTTGAAAACGAAAATTTGAAAATAGAATGTTAGAATGTTATATAAACATTCGAAATTCGATTCGAACAAACAAATGTATCAAAATTTGTTTTAAATTTAGAATTTTTAGAAACATTTGCCCATCCCTAACACACACACACACACACAAGTTTTTATTTTTGTAAAGGTAGTTAGTTTTTTTTGTAAATGTAAGATTAGTCTATTTTGGGTTAACGTAGGGGGTGTTAGGTTAGGGGATTTAGATGTTAGTGGGTTACTTTGCGGTGGGAGGCTCGCCGTTTTTGAGTTAATAGTGCAGTGGGGACATTGTGATGTTTGGAGGTTTTAGTTCATGGGTTAATAGTGTAGTGTGAACTTTGCAATGTGGGGGCTGGCGATTTAGAAGTTATAGTGTAGTAGCGACTTTGCGATGTGGGGGGCTGAGGCTTCATGTGTTAATAGTGTAGTGAGGACTTTGCGGTGGACTGTGTGGTGGTTTAGGGGTTGAGTATGGGTCTATTGACAAGTAGGTTGTTAGGGTTTTTCCCCCACTTTTTTTGCTCCATTGACTTCTATGGGGGGAATAAGTTATCGCACACACAATATTGTAAGTTTGGCCTTTTGCCTGCATCGGGTTTGTGCTGGAGCGATAACTTTTTACTTTCAACTCGTAATACCAGCGCAACCGTAGCACACAAACAGTTCACTGCTAGAGCAAATAGTGCTCTAAATGTACAAATTATTCTGAGGCTAATCTTTGCTTTGAATAATTCATTCAAGAAATGATTTATTTAGTGTTTAATGTCCCTTTAAGTACAAAAATATTTAGTATAAGTGGAGATACAACAGGCAAAAGCAGCTATTTCAAATGTATTTATAATTATTTTAATTTACTCCAGCAGGTAGCAAAATAGATCATTAGGAATATATTAATGAGGAGAAAATTATACAGTACACCATCCTGTTAAACTAATTAATAGAACAAATGTACACAAACAAAAATACGTTTTGGATGGATAGTTCTTCATGAAAATTTTTTTATTTTGCTTTATCCAATATGCGTTAAGATGGTTGTTCAGAATTAGGCCTAGATTTGGAGTTCGGCGGTAGCCGTCAAAACCAGCGTTAGAGGCTCCTAACGCTGGTTTTGGCCGCCCGCTGGTATTTGGAGTCAGTGATTAAAGGGTCTAACGCTCACTTTTCAGCCGCGACTTTTCCATACCGCAGATCCCCCTACGCCATTTGCGTATCCTATCTTTTCAATGGGATCTTTCTAACGCCGGTATTTAGAGTCGTTTCTGAAGTGAGCGTTAGAGCTCTAACGACAAAATTCCAGCCGCCTGAAAATAGCAGGAGTTAAGAGCTTTCTGGCTAACGCCGGTTCATAAAGCTCTTAACTACTGTACCCTAAAGTACACTAACACCCATAAACTACCTATGTACCCCTAAACCGAGGTCCCCCCACATCGCCGCCACTCGATTAAAATTTTTAACCCCTAATCTGCCGACCGCCACCTACGTTATACTTATGTACCCCTAATCTGCTGCCCCTAACCCCGCCGACCCCTGTATTACATTTATTAACCCCTAACCTGCCCCCCACAACGTCGCCGCCAGCTACTTAAAATAATTAACCCCTAATCTTCCGACCGCAAAGCGCCGCCACCTACGTTATCCCTATGTACCCCTAATCTGCTACCCCTAACACCGCCGACCCCTATATTATATTTATTAACCCCTAATCTGCCCCCCTCAACGTCGCCGACACCTGCTACACTTATTAACCCCTAATCTGCCGAGCGGACCTGAGCGCTACTATAATAAAGTTATTAACCCCTAACCCGCCTCACTAACCCTATAATAAATAGTATTAACCCCCTAATCTGCCCTCCCTAACATCGCCGACACCTAACTTCAATTATTAACCCCTAATCTGACGACCGGAGCTCACCGCTATTCTAATAAATTGATTAACCCCTAAAGCTAAGTCTAACCCTAACACTAACACCCCCATAACTTAAATATAATTTACATCTAACGAAATAAATTAACTCTTATTAAATAAATTATTCCTATTTAAAGCTAAATACTTACCTGTAAAATAAATCCTAATATAGCTACAATATAAATTATAATTATATTATAGCTATTTTAGGATTAATATTTATTTTACAGGCAACTTGGTATTTATTTTAACTAGGTACAATAGCTATTAAATAGTTAAGAACTATTTAATAGTTACCTAGTTAAAATAATAACAAATTTACCTGTAAAATAAATCCTAACCTAAGATATAATTAAACCTAACACTACCCTATCAATAAAATAATTAAATAAACTACCTACAATTACCTACAATTAACCTAACACTACACTATCAATAAATTAATTAAACACAATTGCTACAAATAAATACAATTAAATAAACTAGCTAAAGTACAAAAAATAAAAAAGAACTAAGTTACAAAAAATAAAAAAATATTTACAAACATAAGAAAAATATTACAACAATTTTAAACTAATTACACCTACTCTAAGCCCCCAAATAAAATAACAAAGCCCCCCAAAATAAAACATTCCCTACCCTATTCTAAATTAAAAAAGTTACAAGCTCTTTTACCTTACCAGCCCTGAACAGGGCCCTTTGCGGGGCATGCCCCAAGAATTTCAGCTCTTTTGCCTGTAAAAGAATAAATACAATACCCCCCCCCCAACATTACAACCCACCACCCACATACCCCTAATCTAACCCAAACCCCCCTTAAATAAACCTAACACTAAGCCCCTGAATATCTTCCTACCTTGTCTTCACCATACCAGGTTCACCGATCCGTCCTGGCTCCAACATCTTCATCCAACCCAAGCGGGGGTTGGCGATCCATCATCCGGTGCTGAAGAGGTCCAGAAGAGGCTCCAAAGTCTTCCTCCTATCCGGCAAGAAGAGGACATCCGGACCGGCAAACATCTTCTCCAAGCGGCATCTTCGATCTTCTTCCATCCGGTGCGGAGCGGGTCCATCTTGAAGCAGGCGACGCGGATCCATCCTCTTCTTCCGTTGTCTCCCGACTAATGACGGTTCCTTTAAGGGACGTCATCCAAGATGGCGTCCCTCGAATTCCGATTGGCTGATAGGATTCTATCAGCCAATCGGAATTAAGGTAGGAATTTTCTGATTGGCTGATGGAATCAGCCAATCAGAATCAAGTTCAATCCGATTGGCTGATCCAATCAGCCAATCAGATTGAGCTCGCATTCTATTGGCTGTTCCGATCAGCCAATAGAATGCGAGCTCAATCTGATTGGCTGATTGGATCAGCCAATCGGATTGAACTAGATTCTGATTGGCTGATTCCATCAGCCAATCAGAAAATTCCTACCTTAATTCCGATTGACTGATAGAATCCTATCAGCCAATCGGAATTCGAGGGACGCCATCTTGGATGACGTCCCTTAAAGGAACAGTCATTCGTCGTTCAGTCGTCGGTCCGGATGGATGTTCCGCGCTGGAGGTCTTCAGGATCCTGCCGCTTCGCTCCGGATGGAAGACCATAGAAGATGCCGCCTGGATGATGACTTCAATCGGATGGAAGATCCTCTTCTGTCCCGCTTGGATGAAGACTTTGACCGGATCATGGACCTCTTCAGCCCCCCGCTTGGGCTTGGATCAGGACATCGGAGGAGCTCTTCAGGACGGATCGGTGAACCTGGATGGTGAAGACAAGGTAGGAAGATCTTCAGGGTCTTAGTGTTAGGTTTATTTAAGGGGGGTTTGGGTTAGATTAGGGGTATGTGGGTGGTGGGTTGTAATGTTGGGGGGGGGGTATTGTATTTATTCTTTTACAGGCAAAAGAGCTGAAATTCTTGGGGCATGCCCCACAAAGGGCCCTGTTCAGGGCTGGTAAGGTAAAAGAGCTTGTAACTTTTTTAATTTAGAATAGGGTAGGGAATTTTTTATTTTGGGGGTCTTTGTTATTTTATTAGGGGCTTAGAGTAGGTGTAATTAGTTTAAAATTGTTGTAATATTTTTCTTATGTTTGTAAATATTTTATTATTTTTTGTAACTTAGTTCTTTTTTATTTTTTGTACTTTAGCTAGTTTATTTAATTGTATTTATTTGTAGGAATTGTGTTTAATTAATTTATTGATAGTGTAGTGTTAGGTTAATTGTAGGTAATTGTAGGTAGTTTATTTAATTATTTTATTGATAGGGTAGTGTTAGGTTTAATTATATCTTAGGTTAGGATTTATTTTACAGGTAATTTTGTAATTATTTTAACTATTTTAGCTATTAAATAGTTCTTAACTATTTAATAGCTATTGTACCTGGTTAAAATAAATACAAAGTTGCCTGTAAAATAAATATTAATCCTAAAATAGCTACAATGTAATTATAATTTATATTGTAGCTATATTAGGGTTTATTTTACAGGTAAGTATTTAGCTTTAAATAGGAATAATTTATTTAATAAGAGTTAATTAATTTCGTTAGATGTAAATTATATTTAAGTTATGGGGGTGTTAGTGTTAGGGTTAGACTTAGCATTAGGGGTTAATACATTTATTAGAATAGCGGTGAGCTCCGCTCGGAAGATTAGGGGTTAATAATTGAAGGTAGGTGTCGGCGATGTTAGGGAGGGCAGATTAGGGGTTAATACTATTTATGATAGGGTTAGTGAGGCGGATTAGGGGTTAATAACTTTATTATAGTAGCGCTCAGGTCCGCTCGGCAGATTAGGGGTTAATAAGTGTAGGCAGGTGTCGGCGACGTTGAGGGGGGCAGATTAGGGGTTAATAAATATAATATAGGGGTCGGCGATGTTAGGGCAGCAGATTAGGGGTACATAGGGATAACGTAGGTTGCGGCGGTTTACGGAGCGGCAGATTAGGGGTTAAAAAAAATATGCAGGGCTCAGCGATAGCGGGGGCGGCAGATTAGGGGTTAATAAGTGTAAGGTTAGGGGTGTTTAGACTCGGGGTACATGTTAGAGTGTTAGGTGCAGACGTAGGAAGTGTTTCCCCATAGGAAACAATGGGGCTGCGTTAGGAGCTGAACGCTGCTTTTTTGCAGGTGTTAGGTTTTTTTTCAGCTCAAACAGCCCCATTGTTTCCTATGGGAGAATCATGCACGAGCACGTTTTTGAGGCTGGCCGCGTCCGTAAGCAACTCTGGTATCGAGAGTTGCATTTGCGGTAAAAATGCTCTACGCTCCTTTTTTGGAGCCTAACGCAGCATTTGTTTGAACTCTCGATACCAGAGTTAAATTTATGGTGCGGCCAGAAAAAAGCCTGCGGAGCGTTAACAGCCCTTTTACCGCCAAACTCCAAATCTAGGCCTTAGTTTGTTAACAGAAATTCATTCATTGCTATTTTCTAAGGGAAGTTTCTTCAGAACAGCAGTGGAGCAGCTGGAATGTCACTTAACCCCTTAACGACCAAGGACATACGCCACCCGTCCTCAAAAAAAATACAGTTAATGACCGAGGACGTGTGGCGTACGTCCTTGGTCTGGAAAGCAGCTGGAAGCGATCCTGCTCGCTTCCAGCTGCTTTCCGGTTATTGCAGTGATGCCTCGATATGGAGGCATCCTGCAATAACCCCCCTTGGCCATCCGATGCAGAGAGAGCCACTCTGTGGCCCTCTCTGCACCGGACATCGATGGCCGGTATCGTTGGTGGGTTGGAGCTTACGTGGGAGGCGGGTGGGCGGCCATCAATGCTCTGTATGGAGTGGAGGGGGGCGGGATCGGGGGCGGGACCCACAGGGGCGGGCACAGGAGCACGCGCGTGCACGGGGGGTGGTGGGCGGGCGCGTGCACGGGGCAGGAGCGGGTGGGAACCGCTACACTACAGAAAAACATAAAGTTCAAAGTAATAAAACTAAGAAAAATTAAATACTAAAAATATAATCTAAGGGATCTGGAAGGGGTTGGGGGTTGGTCTTGGTGGGGGGGGGGAAAGCTACACTACAGAAAAGGGCTTTTTTTTTTAAAAAAAAGGCACATTTTTTGCAAAACTGGGTACTGGCAGACAGCTGCCAGTACCCAAGATGGCGCCCATTAAGGCAGAGGGGAAGGGTTAGAGAGCTGTTAGGTGGGGGATCAGTGAGGTTGGGGTCTAAGGGGGGATCATACACATCAGCATATGTAAATATGCTTTATTTTTTTTTAAAAAAAAAGGGCCAAATACCTTTTATTTTAGTACTGGCAGAGTTTCTGCCAGTACTTAAGATGGCAGGGACAATTGTGGGGTGGGGGAGGGAAGAGAGCTGTTTGGGAGGGATCAGGGGGTCTGATGTTTCAGGTGGGAGGCTGAGCTCTACACTAAAGATAAAATTAACCCTGCAAGCTCCCTACAAGCTACATAATTAACCCCTTCACTGCTAGCCATAATACACGTGTGATGCGCAGCGGCATTTAGAGGCCTTCTAATTACCAAAAAGCAATGCCAAAGCCATATATGTCTGCTATTTCTGAACAAAGGGGATCCCAGAGAAGCATTTACAACCATTTGTGCCATAATTGCACAAGCTGTTTGTAAATAATTTCAGTGAGAAACCTAAAATTGAGAAAAATTTAACTTTTTTTTTTAATTTGATCGCATTTGGCGGTGAAATGGTGGCATAAAATATACCAAAATTGGCCTAGATCAATACTTGGGGTTGTCTACTACACTACACTAAAGCTAAAACTATCCCAAAAAGCTCCCTACATGCTCCCTAATTAACCCCTTCACTGCTGGGCATAATACACGTGTGGTGCGCAGTGGCATTTAGCGGCCTTCTAATTACCAAAAAGCAACGCCAAAGTTATATATGTCTGCTATTTCTGAGCAAAGGGGATCCCAGAGAAGAATTTACAACCATTTATGCCATAATTGCACAAGCTGTTTGTAAATAATTTAAGTTAGAAACCAAAAGTTTGTGAAAAAATTTGTGAAAAGTGAACGATTTTTTGTATTTGATTGCATTTGGCGGTGAAATGGTGGCATGAAATATACCAAAATGGGCCTAGATCAATACTTTGGGTTGTCTACTAAAAAAAATATATATATATACATGTCAATGGATATTCAGAGATTCCTGAAAGATATCAGTGTTCTAATGTAACTAGCGCTAATTTTGAAAAGAAATGGTTTGGAAATAGCAAAGTGCTACTTGTATTTATGGCCCTATAGTTTACAAAAAAAGCAAAGAACATGGAAAACATTGGGTATTTCTAAAATCAGGACAAAATTTAGAAACTATTTAGCATGGGTGTTTTTTTGTGGTTGTAGATATGTAACAGATTTTGGGGGTCAAAGTTAGAAAAAGTGTGTTTTTTTCCATTTTTTCCTCATGTTTTATAAACATTTTTATAGTAAATTATAAGATATGATGAAAATAATGGTATCTTTAGAAAGTCCATTTAATGGCGAGAAAAACGGTATATAATATGTGTGGGTACAGTAAATGAGTAAGAGGAAAATTACAGCTAAACACAAACACCTCAAAAATGTAAAAATAGCCTTGGTCCCAAACGGACAGAAAATGGAAAAGTGCTGTGGTCATTAAGGGGTTAAAGGAGAGCAGACACATTTTTTTTTTATTTCATAACTCAGAGAGAACACATAATTTTAAACAACTTTCCAAATTACTTCTATTATCTAATTTGCTTTATTCTCTTGATTTCCTTTGTTAGAGACACAGCAATGCACTACTGTGAGTTAGCTGAAAGCTAATGACAAGAGGTATATAAATGCAGCCACAAATCAGCAGCTTCTGAGACTAGGTATAATTTTCAACAAAGAATATAAAGAGAACAAAACAAATTAAATAATAGAAATACATTTTTAAGCTATTTAGAATTGCATGCTCTATCTGCATCATGAAAGAAAAAAATTGGGTTTTGTGTCCCTTTAAACTGACTTTAAACTGTTTTGTATAACTACAATTGCATGGTTACTACTTACCAAGCAATTGTTTTTCCTCCTGTACCTGTGGCTATCTATAAAAATAAGCTCTGCTTCTTTATACTGGAACTCACGTATTGTTGCGTCATGTGACTGTAGCGCTGCACTTTCACAGATCAGTGGCGTTACCAGCTTTCTGGCAGCTGTACCTCACATTTTGGATTAGCATGCACAACAGGAAGCAGAAGAGTTACGTTTTTCACTTTTCTACACAGTTTAAAAGTCTGTAGCGGAACTAATCAACAGAGGACCCTGGTCCAAAGTATTTGTTAGCCTCCCTATGCTAACTCAATAGTAAACTATAGTAATAATATCCTTGCTGTTCTTTCTAATGATTTTAAAGATAGATAGATAGATAGATAGATAGATAGATAGATAGATAGATAGATAGATACATAGATAGATAGACAGACCTGCAAACTGCACTAATAAAAGGCTCCCCTGCATTAGGATTGCACACATTCTGCTCACTCCAATTGTATGGACAGGCTGTTATGGGTCCCTTTATAATTTATTAGCAAACAGCAAGGAGAGAGAACAGGAATACAGACTTTATTCAGCAGCATCCATCTTAACAATAACTGCCCGCCCCCTCCAATCACATGACTAAAATGTTAACTGTTTGTAGTGCACAGAGTGAACTAAGCATAACTATTGAACTTAAACTATAACATAAAGCATACACATCATTACATTTTCCCCTTCAAATATGAAACACTTAATATGAGACAAAGTGTTCCCATATTTTTGGTTTGATAGCTCGACCATAACGAGAGAAAGTAACTGCTGGCTCACTAGCAGTACAATCAGTGTCAGGTTGAGAGTCATTCCCAGCATTATCGCAAGCTGATACACTTATGTTGTCCTCAAAGTCCTCAGTAGACTTTACATCCAAGTTAGGGAATTCTGTGCATTCATTGCTTTGCTCTTTATTGCCATTGCTGCTTGGTTCCCAGAGTAGAGTATCGGCTGCAGTGTCTTGTCGAAGATGATGCCTGTTGCGTCTCAGTTTCTGTCCACACTTGGTTTTGATTATATATGACCTTGGTGAATTAGCTTCACTGACAATTCGAGCAAGTTCCCATGTATCCCCAGTGACTCTGTGTCTCACAGCTTGCCCAGCCCTGAGTGGACCAAGTAACTTGGTAGATTTGTCAAAATACAGCTTTTGCTTTTTCATGTTTATGTTCCTCTGACCTGTTACCTGATCCTGTGGGATAGTCTGAGGCTGCAATTTCTGTGGTGCAATAGGCACTGTGGTCCTCAGTGCTCTACCCATGAGCAGCTGTGCAGGTGAACATAAACCCTCCATGGGTGTTGCACGATAGTTTAACAGGCCTAGGTACACATCCTGCCCTGATGATTGTGCTTTTCGAATAATGGGTTTGGCTATGCCAACATACTTCTCAGCTAAACCATTGGCCTGTGAGTGATACGGACTTACTGGTTTGTGCCTGACTCCCCATTCATGCAGAAAGCACTGGAATTCAGCACTTGAGAATTGCGGGCCATTATCAGACACAAGTTCTTCACACACTCCATGTCTCGAGAGTATTGTCTTGAAAGCCCATATGATTGCTGATGCTTTTAGATTTCTCAGCTGTACTAACTCAAAGAATTTGCTGTAGTAATCTACTACTATCAGGTAGTGGTTGTCCTCAAAATGAAAAATATCAGTGGCCAGTCTCTGCCATGCCCGTGAAGGAGTGTTCCATGGTGTGAGAGGTTCTTTTGCATTGTTTTTTTGAAATGTCTGGCAGGTTTCACATGTCTTCACAAGTGTCTCAATATCAAGGTCCAAATTAGGCCAGTAAACCACATCCCGTGCTCTGCGCTTACAAAGAGTAATGCCCAAATGTCCCTGGTGAATTTGCTCCAATATTTCTGCCTGCTGTGATTTAGGAATAACAATACGGTCACCCATGAATATGATATCCGTATGAAAGGATAGTTCATTTCTCACAGGCCAGAATCCCTGCAACTCAGGAAAAAGCTTCTTTTGTTTTTCTGGCCAGCCATTGCACATGACACAAATTAGTTTTTCTAGTACTTTATCTTGTTTGGTATCTTGTCTAATTTTTTCCAGCCGTACATCAGCTATTGGAATATTTACTAGTACTGTATGTACCTGTTCTTCCAATTCAGGTTCATCCCATGCTTCATGTCCTTCTGGAAACACCCTAGACAGCGTATCTGCCATCGGAATTTCCTTTCCTGGTTTATATTTCACTGTGAGATCATACTGTTGTAGTTTCATAACCATCCTCTGCAGGCGTGGAGGTATAGCAGATAGTGGTTTTTGCATGATGTACTCCAATGGTTTGTGATCAGTTTCCACAACCACTGGGCAACCATAGATATACTGGTGAAATTTCTCACATCCATTTACAATGTCCAACATTTCCTTCTCAATTTGAGCATAATTGGCTTGTGTTGTTGTCAGAGCTCGTGAAGCATATGCAACAGGATGTCCTTGTTGCATTAGCACAGCACCTAACCCAAACTGGGATGCATCCACTTGAAGCACAGTGTTGCAGTTTACGTCAAAATATTTCAGTATTGGCCCCAGATGTTTAGTGATCAGTTTTTTTACTTTCTCAAATGTCTTTTCCATGTTTGCGTCCCAAGACCAAAAAGCATCCCTTTGTAGCAATGCACGTAGTGGGGCTGTCAGCTGAGCGAAGCCCTGAGAAAACTTGGATAGATAATTAAAAATGCCTAATGATGTCTCTAGTTCCTTCCTGGAGGATGGGGCCTTCATGCTAATAACTGCTGTTATCTTCTTTGGATCAGGCTTTAAACCCTCTTTGGTTAGAAGGTGTCCAAAATATGTAACCTCTTCTACCCCAATTTGCATTTTGTTTGGATTGAGTTTAAGATTTTTCACCCGACACCGCTTGAGTAAGGCAATAAGGTTTTCGTCATGTTCTGTACGATCCTTTCCATAAACCAGCAAATCATCAATTATTACTTCAACACCATGTAGACCAGCAATCAACTCATGTGATTTCTTTTGAAATATCTCCTGAGCAGAAGCAATGCCGAAAGGTACCCTTTTGAAACGCCATCGTCCAAAGGGGGAGTTGAAAGTGGTCAGGTGACTGCTGGGTTCATCAAGACGCAATTGCCAGTAACCAGATTGTGCATCTAGTACACTAAACACTGTTGCTCCTACTAGCTTGTGAGCTATATCATCTATGGTGGGGAGTTTGTAGTGTTCTCTCATTATTACTTTGTTCAAATCACGTGGGTCAATGCAAATACGAATTGCGCCTGTGTTTTTCTTCTCTACCACAACCATAGAACTGACCCATTCTGATGGTTCTGTGACCTTTTTTACTACCCCCAACTTCTCCATCCTAGTTAGTTCTTGTTTGACTTTAGCCTCAAGGGATAGAGGTATTTTCCTTGGGGCATGAATGACAGGCTGTGCACCCTCTTTTATACGTATGCGGCTAATCCCCGGGAGGCACCCTAGGCCTTTGAATAGATCACTGTACTCATGCTTAATGTTGTCCTTTGACAGTTCGCTGCACCCACCATCCACAGCCATAATGATCTTTACAAGTCCAATATCTTTACTTGTTTTTAGACCTAATACTGCTGGGGCTTTTGTTTCTATCACAAGCAATTGTAAGACCTTTTCTGATCCCTTGTAAAAACATTTTGCATGGCAGCGAAACATCACTTTCAGGTTTTCACCACCATATCCCAACAGATTTGGTAGGTCTTGAGTCTCTAAGGGGAATTCATTTCTAAGTAGTTTTAGGTATGTGTGGCTTGGCACACAGTTTACTTGTGCCCCTGTATCTATTTTGAATGTGACTGGAGTTTTGTGAGCCCCTATCTGTAGGGTTACATTTGCTTCATCTGCAGACTTGTGCGATTTCTGTACTGCTGCAAGATATATTGGGGTGCAATCTGAGTCTAACCCTGCATTGTCATCATTGACCTCTATGGCGTGTACAGCCTGTGTTTGTGTCCTTGCAATATGGGAAAACAGTTTACACACCCTGGCAAAATGTCCTCTTTTCTTGCATTTATTACATATCTGCCACCTTGCAGGACAGGCAGCATTTTTGTTGTGCATGTTTCCACAGTAGCCACAGGTTGCTTGTGTGTTACTTGTCCCAGTGTCCCACTTGCCTTTTATCCCCTTGTGTCCTCTTTCTTGCCAGTATCTGCTGCTTTGATTTTCTATAGCACTGATCTGGTGTTGTGTTCCTTCCAGTACCTGCATGTCCTTTCTTGACATTTCATATGCTCTAGCAATTCTGATGGCTTTCTCAAGATTTAAATCTTCTTCCTGCAGCAGCTTTTCCTGAACTTCTTTAAACTTACTGCCCATCAGAATACGGTCTTTTATCATATCACCAGCATCATAAAAAGCACAGTCTTTTGTAAGCAAGCGCAGCTGTGTCACCCATTCATCCACAGATTCACCTCCACACTAATTCCTCTCATAAAACAGTTTCCTCTGCACTGTGATGTTTTTCCTTTGATTGCAGTATGCTTCAAACTTTGCAAACAATACCTCTGTTTCTTTCATGTAATTAGCAAGAGTCCATGAGCTAGTGACGTATGGGATATACATTCCTACCAGGAGGGGCAAAGTTTCCCAAACCTCAAAATGCCTATAAATACACCCCTCACCACACCCACAATTCAGTTTTACAAACTTTGCCTCCTATGGAGGTGGTGAAGTAAGTTTGTGCTAGATTCTACGTTGATATGCGCTCCGCAGCAAGTTGGAGCCCGGTTTTCCTCTCAGCGTGCAGTGAATGTCAGAGGGATGTGGGGAGAGTATTGCCTATTTGAATGCAGTGATCTCCTTCTACGCGGTCTATTTCATAGGTTCTCTGTTTTCGGTCGTAGAGATTCATCTCTTACCTCCCTTTTCAGATCGACGATATACTCTTATTTATATACCATTACCTCTGCTGATTTTCGTTTCAGTACTGGTTTGGCTTTCTACAAACGTGTAGATGAGTGTCCTGGGGTAAGTAAGTCTTATTTTCTGTGACACTCTAAGCTATGGTTGGGCACTTTATTTATAAAGTTCTAAATATATGTATTCAAACATTTATTTGCCTTGACTCAGAATGTTCAACATTCCTTATTTTCAGACAGTCAGTTTCATATTTGGGATAATGCGTTTGAATCAATCATTTTTTCTTACCTTAAAAATTTGACTTTTTTTCCCTGTGGGCTGTTAGGCTCGCGGGGGCTGAAAATGCTTCATTTTATTGCGTCATTCTTGGCGCGGACTTTTTTGGCGCAAAAAACCTTTTCTGTTTCCGGCGTCATACGTGTCGCCGGAAGTTGCGTCATTTTTTAACGTCCTTTTGCGCCAAAAATGTCGGCGTTCCGGATGTGGCGTCATTTTTGCCAAAAAGCATTTAGGCGCCAAACAATGTGGGCGTATTATTTGGCGCCAAAAAATATGGGCGTCGCTTTTGTCTCCACATTATTTCAGTCTGATTTTTTCTTTGCTTCTGGTTACTAGAAGCTTGTTTATTGGCATTTTTTCCCATTCCTGAAACTGTCATTTAAGGAATTTGATCAATTTTGCTTTATATGTTGTTTTTTCTCTTACATATTGCAAGATGTCTCACGTTGCATCTGAGTCAGAAGATACTTCAGGAAAATCGCTGTCTAGTGCTGGAACTACCAAAGCTAAGTGTATCTGCTGTAAACTTTTGGCAGCTATTCCTCCGGCTGTTGTTTGTATTAATTGTCATGACAAACTTGTTAAAGCAGATAATATTTCCTTTAGTAATGTACCATTGCCTGTTGCAGTTCCCTCAACATCTAAGGTGCAGAATGTTCCTGATAACATAAGAGATTTTGTTTCTGAATCCATCAAGAAGGCTATGTCTGTTTTTTATCCTTCTAGTAAACATAAAAAATCTTTTAAAACTTCTCTCTCTACAGATGAATTTTTAAATGAACATCATCATTCTGATTCTGATGACTCTTCTGGTTCAGAGGATTCTGTCTCAGAGATTGATGCTGATAAATCTTCATATTTATTTCAAATGGAATTTATTCGTTCTTTACTTAAAGAAGTACTAATTGCTTTAGAAATAGAGGATTCTGGTCCTCTTGATACTAATTCTAAACGTTTAGATAAGGTGTTTAAATCTCCTGTGGTTATTCCAGAAGTTTTTCCTGTTCCTAATGCTATTTCTGAAGTAATTTCCAGAGAATGGGATAAATTGGGTAATTCATTTACTCCTTCTAAACGTTTTAAGCAATTATATCCTGTGCCGTCTGACAGATTAGAATTTTGGGACAAAATCCCTAAAGTTGATGGGGCTATTTCTACCCTTGCTAAACGTACTACTATTCCTACGTCAGATGGTACTTCGTTTAAAGATCCTTTAGATAGGAAAATTGAATCCTTTCTAAGAAAAGCTTATCCGTGTTCAGGTAATCTTCTTAGACCTGCTATATCTTTGGCTGATGTTGCTGCAGCTTCAACTTTTTGGTTGGAGACTTTAGCGCAACAAGTAACAGATCATGATTCTCATAATATTATTATTATTCTTCAGCATGCTAATAATTTTATCTGTGATGCCATTTTTGATATTATCAGAGTTGATGTCAGGTTTATGTCTCTAGCTATTTTAGCTAGAAGAGCTTTATGGCTTAAAACTTGGAATGCTGATATGGCTTCTAAATCAACTCTACTTTCCATTTCTTTCAAGGGTAACAAATTATTTGGTTCTCAGTTGGATTCCATTATCTCAACTGTTACTGGTGGGAAAGGAACTTTTTTACCACACGATAAAAAATCTAAGGGTAAAAACAGGGCTAATAATCGTTTTCGTTCCTTTCGTTTCAACAAAGAACAAAAGCCTGATCCTTCATCCTCAGGAGCAGTTTCAGTTTGGAAACCATCTCCAGTCTGGAATAAATCCAAGCCTTCTAGAAAGGCAAAGCCTGATTCTAAGTCCACATGAAGGTGCGGCCCTCATTCCAGCTCAGCTGGTAGGGGGCAGGTTACGTTTTTTCAAAGAAATTTGGATCAATTCTGTTCACAATCTTTGGATTCAGAACATTGTTTCAGAAGGGTACAGAATTGGTTTCAAAATGAGACCTCCTGCAAAGAGATTTTTTCTTTCCCGTGTCCCAGTAAATCCAGTGAAAGCTCAAGCATTTCTGAATTGTGTTTCAGATCTAGAGTTGGCTGGAGTAATTATGCCAGTTCCAGTTCTGGAACAGGGGATGGGGTTTTATTCAAATCTCTTCATTGTACCAAAGAAGGAGAATTCCTTCAGACCAGTTCTGGATCTAAAAATATTGAATAGTTATGTAAGGATACCAACGTTCAAAATGGTAACTGTAAGGACTATCTTGCCTTTTGTTCAGCAAGGGCATTATATGTCCACAATAGATTTACAGGATGCTTATCTGCATATTCCGATTCATCCAGATCATTATCAGTTCCTGAGATTCTCTTTTCTGGACAAGCATTACCAGTTTGTGGCTCTGCCGTTTGGCCTAGCTACAGCTCCAAGAATTTTTACAAAAGTTCTCGGTGCCCTTCTGTCTGTAATCAGAGAACAGGGTATTGTGGTATTTCCTTATTTGGACGATATCTTGGTACTTGCTCAGTCTTTACATTTAGCAGAATCTCATACGAATCGGCTTGTGTTGTTTCTTCAAGATCATGGTTGGAGGATCAATTTACCAAAAAGTTCATTGATTCCTCAGACAAGGGTAACTTTTCTGGGTTTCCAGATAGATTCAGTGTCCATGACTCTGTCTTTAACAGACAAGAGACGTCTAAAATTGATTTCAGCTTGTCGAAACCTTCAGTCACAATCATTCCCTTCGGTAGCCTTATGCATGGAAATTCTAGGTCTTATGACTGCTGCATCGGACGCGATCCCCTTTGCTCGTTTTCACATGCGACCTCTTCAGCTCTGTATGCTGAATCAATGGTGCAGGGATTACACAAAGATATCTCAATTAATATCTTTAAAACCGATTGTACGACACTCTCTAACGTGGTGGACAGATCACAATCGTTTAATTCAGGGGGCTTCTTTTGTGCTTCCGACCTGGACTGTAATTTCAACAGATGCAAGTCTCACAGGTTGGGGAGCTGTGTGGGGATCTCTGACGGCACAAGGAGTTTGGGAATCTCAGGAGGTGAGATTACCGATCAATATTTTGGAACTCCGTGCAATTTTCAGAGCTCTTCAGTCTTGGCCTCTTCTGAAGAGAGAATCGTTCATTTGTTTTCAGACAGACAATGTCACAACTATGGCATACATCAATCATCAAGGAGGGACTCACAGTCCTCTGGCTATGAAAGAAGTATCTTGAATTCTGGTTTGGGCGGAATCCAGCTCCTGTCTAATCTCTGCGGTTCATATCCCAGGTATAGACAATTGGGAAGCGGATTATCTCAGTCGCCAAACGTTACATCCGGGCGAATGGTCTCTTCACCCAGAGGTATTTCTTCAGATTGTTCAAATGTGGGGACTTCCAGAAATAGATCTGATGGCCTCTCATCTAAACAAGAAACTTCCCAGGTATCTGTCCAGATCCAGGGATCCTCAAGCGGAAGCAGTGGATGCATTGTCACTTCCTTGGAAGTATCATCCTGCCTATATCTTTCCGCCTCTAGTTCTTCTTCCAAGAGTAATCTCCAAGATTCTGAAGGAATGCTTGTTTGTTCTGCTGGTAGCTCCGGCATGGCCTCACAGGTTTTGGTATGTGGATCTTGTCCGGATGGCCTCTTGCCATCCGTGGACTCTTCCGCTACGACCAGACCTTCTGTCGCAAGGTCCTTTTTTCCATCAGGATCTCAAATCCTTAAATTTAAAGGTATGGAGATTGAACGCTTGATTCTTAGTCAAAGAGGTTTCTCTGACTCTGTGATTAATACTATGTTACAGGCTCGTAAATCTGTATCCAGAGAGATATATTATAGAGTCTGGAAGACTTATATTTCTTGGTGTCTTTCTCATCATTTTTCTTGGCATTCTTTTAGAATTCCAAGAATTTTACAGTTTCTTCAGGATGGTTTATATAAAGGTTTGTCCGCAAGTTCCTTGAAAGGACAAATCTCTGCTCTTTCTGTTCTTTTTCACAGAAAGATTGCTAATCTTCCTGATATTCATTGTTTTGTACAAGCTTTGGTTCATATAAAACCTGTCATTAAGTCAATTTCTCCTCCTTGGAGTTTGAATTTGGTTCTAGGGGCTCTTCAAGCTCCTCCGTTTGAACCTATGCATTCATTGGACATTAAATTACTTTCTTGGAAAGTTTTGTTCCTTTTGGCAATCTCTTCTGCCAGAAGAGTTTCTGAATTATCTGCTCTTTCTTGTGAGTCTCCTTTTCTGATTTTTCATCAGGATAAGGCAGTGTTGCGAACTTCTTTTGAATTTTTACCTAAAGTTGTGAATTCCAACAACATTAGTAGAGAAATTGTGGTTCCTTCATTATGTCCTAATCCTAAGAATTCTAAGGAGAAATCGTTACATTCTTTGGATGTTGTTAGAGCTTTGAAATATTATGTTGAAGCTACTAAGTCTTTCCGAAAGACTTCTAGTTTATTTGTTATCTTTTCCGGTTCTAGAAAAGGCCAGAAAGCTTCTGCCATTTCTTTGGCATCTTGGTTGAAATCTTTAATTCATCTTGCCTATGTTGAGTCGGGTAAAACTCCGCCTCAAAGGATTACAGCTCATTCTACTAGGTCAGTTTCTACTTCCTGGGCGTTTAGGAATGAAGCTTCGATTGATCAGATTTGCAAAGCAGCAACTTGGTCCTCTTTGCATACTTTTACTAAATTCTACCATTTTGATGTATTTTCTTCTTCTGAAGCGGTTTTTGGTAGAAAAGTACTTCAGGCAGCGGTTTCAGTTTGAATCTTCTGCTTATGTTTTTCATTAAACTTTATTTTGGGTGTGGGTTATTTTCAGCAGGAATTGGCTGTCTTTATTTTATCCCTCCCTCTCTAGTGACTCTTGCGTGGAAAGATCCACATCTTGGGTAATCATTATCCCATACGTCACTAGCTCATGGACTCTTGCTAATTACATGAAAGAAAACATAATTTATGTAAGAACTTACCTGATAAATTCATTTCTTTCATATTAGCAAGAGTCCATGAGGCCCACCCTTTTTTGTGGTGGTTATGATTTTTGTATAAAGCACAATTATTCCAATTCCTTATTTTATATGCTTTCGCACTTTTTTATCACCCCACTTCTTGGCTATTCGTTAAACTGAATTGTGGGTGTGGTGAGGGGTGTATTTATAGGCATTTTGAGGTTTGGGAAACTTTGCCCCTCCTGGTAGGAATGTATATCCCATACGTCACTAGCTCATGGACTCTTGCTAATATGAAAGAAATGAATTTATCAGGTAAGTTGTTACATAAATTATGTTTTTTTTTTTTGTCATCTGCAGTGATATCCCCACTTGCCTGCCAGGCTCTGCATACATCACGTCCCTTTTGTCCCACACATATCAAAAAGTGTGCTGCCTTCTGTTGCTCAGTCCATCTGTCTGCATTTGGGCCTGCAAACACAAGTTCAATCAGCTCCCTCCACTTTGACCAATTATCAGAAATGTTCCCTGACTCTAAATCCAGAGAAGGAATGTTCTTTGTGTTTGCTGCCATGTCACTTTTCACCCCACTTTTGGTACCATGTGATGGTCTTTATAATGTATTAGCAAACAGCAAGGAGAGAGAACAGGAATACAGACTTTATTCAGCAGCATCCATCTTAACAATAACTGCCCGCCGCCTCCAATCACATGACTAAAATGTTAACTGTTTGTAGTGCACAGAGTGAACTAAGCATAACTATTGAACTTAAACTATAACATTAAGCATACACATCATTACAGGCCCTGTTGCCACTGCACCTGCTGCACCTATGGTAGTTCCGCCCTTGTTAAAAGTTATATAACATAAAAAGTTCTTAGGAATAATATAGAGAAAAGCATTCACTGCAAAAATATACATCTCCTGCTATGTATTGTGCATGCTAAACTGAAATGCATGATACAGCTTGTCAGTAAAGCACGAATATTACTGATCTGTGAATGTAAACAGCTTCTGTCACAGGGTACAAGAGAATTTTAAATTCTAAGATGGAGGATTACCAGCACTTTTGAAAGATTAATATTAGAGAATAGCTTAGATGAGAGCTGCAGGCATGGAGGAAAAATAGCATGGTGAGTAGTTACAATGCAATTGTAGTTGTGCCCAGCAGTTTCAAACCCTTTTAAATTTAAAAAAGGTAAAAATAGTGATAATGCTACAAACCAGCAGCAGAAAAAAATATTTTTATGTAATGTGGACAGGAATAGCTAAGAACAAAAGTGAAGCTTTTATAATTATTGACTGACATAAGAACCAATCGACTGAAAAGGCCATTTTTAAATAGTTATTAAATGGTGTAAAAAAAAATTATCTTATGCATTTGGTTAATTTATTATTTTCATGCAAATGCAGTGAATATTGAATAAGGTGTTTTTTGTTTTTTTACATTTGTCCATATAAATGTATGCCTACTAATATGTGGCTCATAATGGGCTAGATTACAAGTAGTGAGCTAATTAACGTTCCCGTTCGAGCGTTAATTGCCACAGAAGTAAGATCTTTGAGCACGTTGGGTTGGTTATGAGTTGAAAGTAAACTGTTTTTACTCGCACACTAACCTGACAAGTGCAAAAAGCTGAACTTAGAATATTGCGTACGTTTATACGTATTCCTCCATAGAAGTCAATGAGGCCCATTTATCAAGCGTTCTTCAGACTCACCAGAAACAGCACTTATGAAGCAGCAGTCACAAAGACCGCTGCTCCATAACCCTGTCTGTCTGCTCTGAGCAGGCGGACAGGATTCACCACAATTCAACCCAATAGAGTACGATCGGGTTGATTGACACCCCCTGCTGGCAGCCCATTGGCTGCGAGTCTGCAGGGAGTGGTGCAATGCTGAATACGGAGAGCGTATTGCTCTCCGCATTCAGCGATGTCTGTCAGACCTGATCCGCACTGTCGGATCAGGTCCGACAGACATTTGTTAAATAGGCCTCAATGGAGCAAAAAATATACGCTGTCAGCATTTATCATTGCACCAGCAGTTCTCGTGAACTGCTGGTGAAATGCTGACCCCTGCAGATTTGCAGCCAATCAGCCGCTAGTAGGGGGTTTCAATCAACCCGATCGTATTTGATCGGGTTGATTTCTGTCCGTCGCCTCAGAGCAGGCGGACAAGTTATGGAGCAGCGATCTTTAGTCTTTAGTCTGAAGGCTCGCCAGAAACAAGGGGCATAAAGCTCCATACGGAGCTTGATAAATTGACCCCATAGTCTCATAAGCGCTAAACCGACATGAAAATATAAATATTTCACATTCCAATGTTCTTCAGATAGATCAGATTTTTTTTTGTACAATATATTTACAGAAATACATAGATAAACTTTTATTAAAAATACAAATTGTATAAATATACTTTATGAATAAATATGCTTTTACATGTTTTCATCTACTTAACTGAAAAGGGCTCCAATGCACACACACATAAATATATATATACAGTATCTCACATTTTTGTAAATATTTTATTATATATTTTCATGTGACAACACTGAAGAAATGACACTTTGCTACAATGTAAAGTAGTGAGTGGTGTACAGCCTGTATAACAGTGTAAATTTACTGTCTCCTCAAAATAACTCAACACACAGCCATTAATGTCTAAACCATTGGCAACAAAAGTGAGTACAGCCCTAAGTAGAAATGTCCAATTTGGGCCCATTTAGTCATTTTCCCTCCCTGGTGTCATGTGACTCGTTAGTGTTACAAGGTCTCAGGTGTGAATGTGGAGCAGGTGTGTTAAATTTGGTGTTATCGCTCTCACACTTTCTCATACTGGTCACTGGAAGTTCAACACAGCACTCACGGCAAAGAACTCTTCAGACTCGCCAGAAACAGCACTTATGAAGCAGCGGTCACAAAGACCACTGCTCCATAACCCTGTCCGCCTGCTCTGAGCAGGCGGACAGGTATCGCCACAATTCAACCCGATCGAGTATGATCAGGTTGATTGACACCCCCTGCTGGCGGCTCATTGGCTGTGAGTCTGCAGGGGGCAGTGTTGTACCAGCAGCTCTTTAGAGCTTCTGGTGAAATGCTGAATACGGAGACAGGGTGCACTGTTTACATTACAGTTATAGACCACAAGTACACTAGTCTATGATTTGAATTTTGAGTATGTTCTAATCTTTCAGCCAATATCCTCCAACAAGTTTGTTACTTTTGGAAATCGTCTATTACTTGAACGGACATGAAAATGACAAAATTAAACGTTCATGGTTCAGAGAGTGTATGCTGTTTTTAACAGTTTAAATTTGACATTTTAATTTACTTCTTTTATTAAATTTACTTTTTTCTCTTGATATTCTTTGTTAAAAGGCATATCAAGATCAGACAAGGAGTAGCAATGCACTACTGGGAACTAGCTGGTGACTGGTGGCTACACATATATACCTCTTGTCATTGGCTGACTAATGTTAGTACAAGACAAAAGGTAGGCGTAGTGACAAAAGACTCTTCATATGTTAATGATGGAAGCACCTTGTATTTGTCTGACCAAATAGTTTTAACTGTTAACCAATCATATCTCTTCTAACATAACTATAATTTAGTTATTTTATGCACTGCATAATTTTATGCTTATATGTTTTAATTTATGTTTATATTTTATATTTTATTTAAAGTGATGGTAATTTTTAACAGTTTACTACACATTTCATAATAACTTTATATTACAATTAAAACCGCTGTTATTTAACAAAAAAATATTATTAGATTATTTGTAATTTAATGTATTATTTCTACCTCGCTCTTCTTATTACTCCGCCCCCTTATATCTCCTGATTCAATTACAGTGTGATGTAGAGAGCTGTCCCATCTGCTCTCTATGTAGGGATGAATGTGTGCTCCCAAGTACAAGAAACCAACGCATGCACATTAGCTCTCAATCCACTCTGGTGTACAGGGAGTGCAGAATTATTAGGCAAGTTGTATTTTTGAGGATTAATTTTATTATTGAACAACAACCATGTTCTCAATGAACCCAAAAAACTCATTAATATCAAAGCTGAATAGTTTTGGAAGTAGTTTTTAGTTTGTTTTAGTTATAGCTATTTTAGGGGGATATTTGTGTGTGCAGGTGACTATTACTGTGCATAATTATTAGGCAACTTAACAAAAAACAAATATATACCCATTTCAATTATTTATTTTTTAACAGTGAAACCATTATAACATCTCAACATTCACAAATATACATTTCTGACATTCAAAAACAAATCAGTGACCAATATAGCCACCTTTCTTTGCAAGGACACTCAAAAGCCTGTCATCCATGGATTCTGTCAGTGTTTTCATCTGTTCACCATCAACATTGCGTGCAGCAGCAACCACAGCCTCCCAGACACTGTTCAGAGAGGTGTACTGTTTTCCCTCCTTGTAAATCTCACATTTGATGATGGACCACAGGTTCTCAATGGGGTTCAGATCAGGTGAACAAGGAGGCCATGTCATTAGATTTTCTTCTTTTATACCCTTTCTTGCTAGCCACGTTGTGGAGTACTTGGACGCGTGTGATGGAGCATTGTCCTGCATGAAAATCATGTTTTTCTTGAAGGATGCAGACTTCTTCCTGTACCACTGCTTGAAGAAGGTGTCTTCCAGAAACTGGCAGTAGGACTGGGAGTTGAGCTTGACTCCATCCTCAACCCGAAAAGGCCCCACAAGCTCATCTTTGATGATACCAGCCCAAACCAGTACTCCACCTCCACCTTGCTGGCGTCTGAGTCGGACTGGAGCTCTCTGCCCTTTACCAATCCAGCCACGGGCCCATCCATCTGGCCCATCAAGACTCACTCTCATTTCATCAGTCCATAAAACCTTAGAAAAATCAGTCTTGAGATATTTCTTGGCCCAGTCTTGACGTTTCAGCTTGTGTGTCTTGTTCAGTGGTGGTCATCTTTCAGCCTTTCGTACCTTGGCCATGTCTCTGAGTATGGCACACCTTGTGCTTTTGGGCACTCCAGTGATGTTGCAGCTCTGAAATATGGCCAAACTGGTGGCAAGTGGCATCTTGGCAGCTGCACGCTTGACTTTTCTCAGTTCATGGGCAGTTATTTTGCGCCTTGGTTTTTCCACACGCTTCTTGCAACCCTGTTGACTATTTTGAATGAAACGCTTGATTGTTCGATGATCACGTTTCAGAAGCTTTGCAATTTTAAGAGTGCTGCATCCCTCTGCAAAATATCTCACTATTTTTGACTTTTCTGAGCCTGTCAAGTCCTTCTTTTGACCCATTTTGCCAAAGGAAAGGAAGTTGCCTAATAATTATGCACACCTGATATAGGGTGTTGATGTCATTAGACCACACCCCTTCTCATTAAAGAGATGCACATCACCTAATATGCTTAATTGGTAGTAGGCTTTCGAGCCTATACAGCTTGGAGTAAGACAACATGCATAAAGAGGATGATGTGGTCAAAATACTAATTTGCCTAATAATTCTGCACTCTCTGTAAACAATGAATCACAAAATTAATTGTTTACTTATCGGACAGGAGCAGATGAGAGTGAATGAGGGTGTGGTGCAGTTCAGAGAGCGTGATTCCCCTTTGTTAACGAGCGTTTAACTTTTCAAAATTGCAGCGTAGTCTACTCTGTTATGTAAGCAGGGATTCCCATTCGAAAACGCATGCTCAAAACATGAATGCCTTAGTTTCTGGTCCCTCAAACAAAGAAGCGTATGCGCAAATCATCAAAGGGGTGTATTGTCTTCTAAGATGGATGCCAAATGGCTTAGCTTTCAACTAGAGAATTACAAAAACGTCACAGATAAAAAACATTATGCATCAGCAACGGGCGGAGGAATGGAGCAATAAATATACAAAGTTTAGCGGTAATAACTTTAATGTTAGGCTTAAATGTAACATTTATTACAATCCTTGTGTTCAAAGTATAGTTTACCATCACTTTAAAGTGAATGTCAATTTTGATGCTAAAGTGCCCGGTTTTTAAAAATTTGATTAAAAACAGGGGCACTTTAATTCATCAAAATTTACATTTCACTCCTGTTGTGAAAAAAAAACCGTACCTTTTAAACTTGACAGCCGCTCCAGCTTCCTCCACCCGTCGCAAAGCCTCTTCCTGGGTCTAAAATGAAGAATCCGGCTTCCTCCAATCATGGCATTAAATCAGACACTGATTCCCTGGGGGGGAAGCCATGATTGGAGGATGACCTATCCATCATTTCTGACGTCAGAAATGGCTTGCAACGACCGGAGGAAGCTGGAGCTGCTGTCAAGTTTAAAAGGTTTTTTTTTTTACAACAGGAGTGAAATGTAAATTTTGATGAATTAAAGTGCCACTGTTTTTTAACAAATGTTTAAAAAACGGGCACTGTAGCATCAAAATTGACATTCACTTTAAGTTCACTTTTGTATTTATTCAATCGCATACCATCCCAGAGAGTAATGTTGAAAAAAAAAAGTAATCAACCTATTTCTGTTATTATTATTAGTTACGTTTTTTGAACCATGATATTAAAAATGTATTTGAGACATAATTAGTAAAGAGGGTTTTCTTAACTAATTAATACAAGCCTTTATGTTAAACTACTAACAGACATAGCAAGAAAATGTTTTTATGACACGAAATGTAAGCAATTAATTAAACAAATATGTTTTCTAAGTTCTTCTTTTAGAAGTTCTCATTAATGTGTTTTTTTTTTAATTTTAATAAAACAAACATGAAAAGTCTTCTTGTTTAAAATGAATTATATTATAATAATAATACGTTTTTCTGAACATCATGAAGAATTGTTTATTCCTGACACAATTAAAAAGGTTCTAATGAAGCAATTATTGTAAAACGTTAGGACTCTCTGAGAATCTTGTTATTATCCACTTCAAAAGTTGATTACAATCATATTTTAATGAAGTTTCCACTATTGTTAATACTTGCTGTTATTTGCCCTAAAATAACTTTACAGTAAAGTATATAATATATATATTTATAGCCAATGCCCTAATTCTTATACTTTATATCCCTTTTGTTAATTACATTTTCATTAAAAAAAAATCTGAGTTTCAGTGGCATTTTATTAACTATTAGACAATGAAGTTTGTAAGCTTTGATTTCTCTAGATTTTTTTTTACATTTACATTCTAATTTTGAGAATTTAAAACCATTTACAGGACCAATAGTTTCTTCTAAGATTAATAAAAAAAACCGATTACAATATGCCACTATTAAAGTATCATAAAACAGGATGAAGTGAACACATATTTTTATGATAATTTGTTTATAAATAATTTATTTATTAAAATATCAATATTTTAACATATCGGATCATTATGTTAACAATTCTTAAAGCTAATTTCCATAATATCATTATAATATAGCCCATATTCATTAAAGTTTGTTTGTATTACAGTTGCTTATAAATAATTATCGTTGGTTCTACATCTACATTATTTATTTATTTCTTAATTGCTGGTAAAACCAGTCTTTAAGCATCAAAATCATTGCATATATGTTAGAAATTAATTTACCTACTTTACCAATGTTTAATTAGTTTATAAAGGTGTAGTTACAATTTCAAAATGAAGACTATTTTTCAAGAATTGTCTATTCAGTAGAAAAGATTATATCAACTAGATTTGCAGACTAATAATTGTGATAAAAAATGAACATATATCAATTTAAATGATCTATAACATGTATTTAAGATTATCTTAACAGAAAAAATACCATTATGCATACCATATCCGTAACACATACCATGCTATTTGAAATTAAGTTTTGTACACTGCTTTCAGATATTGTAAAGTTTATAGAATTTGATGTGACTTCTTTATTATTTAATATTAAATAATTATACTTTTTTACATTTATTAATTGATTTAGGATGTACACCTTGCCATTTATTTCTTTTTTCTAGTTTTTATTTTTAGATGCCATCGCAAATAGGGTGCAATGTACTAAGAAGTATGAGCTGCTTTGGAGCCCTTGCGGGTAAGGTTCACACCTTCAAGACTGCTTCCCACAATGTAAGAAATGTCATCAGGGACGAAGAGGATCCGCTGCCCGTTTGCAGCGAATGGGTGTGGACAACTTCTCAGGTTAAGAAGATTGTCCGCACTCTGATTAGTACATATCTCCCAAGTGGTTTATAATTTTCTTGGATTTTTGTGGCCAATATAGGCCATTGAGCATGTTAATAATTTTTTTACCAGCTGTTAGCCATTTAAAGAGCTTTTGATAAAAAATAATAATATCCAATATTTTTATTGAGCTTATTAAAGGTATTGGGCTTGGCTATGCCGTTGTCAATGGGCACACATATTTTATAGTTTCTCCTTGGTGTAAAGCATAAAAATTTAATTTATGACAGGTATTTTAAAATGTATAATAGATACATATTAAAGAAAACCATTTAAAAGTTAAGAATTATGTTGACTTTATTAATCTATACATAAAAAGTTCCAATAAATTTGAATATTTAATATACTAAATACTGAAATATTATATATTAAAGAAATATTCCTAAATACATAAATCTATTGTGTAAAACAATAAAAAGAAATATATTAACTAAATTTAGGAGTTTGGGCTCCATGTACTAAGCAGCGAAAGCTGCTCCGGAGCCCTAGCAGGGCAGGTTCGCATATGTGAGCCTGATTACCGCAATGTAAGAAGCAGTGGTCATTAGACCACTGCTTCTTACACCCTTCACCACCTCTGAGGTGTCAAGGGGAAATCATACAGTCCACGCAAGAGAAGGGGCGTTCATTACACGCTCACTTTGTGTTTTGATATATACAGGCAGCAGATCCTGTTTGTTCGCTTCCCATATGTTGCGCAGGCGGGCGGACAACTTCTTGAGTTGAGAAGCTAGTCTACTCAACCTTTAATACTTTGGGCCCTTTGACATAGATGTAAATTATTTAGTTTGGTACATATGTAAAAACTATAATATATGTACTTGAATGGTTGAATCAGCTGAGTTGATCACAGGTGAAGGTTACCAGCACAAAACCAGTATTTTTAAAAAAGAAATCAACAACAAATCACCAATACAGCATCATGAAAATGTGATTCTAATATGTATTCTCTAAAGCAATAAACTGTTTGACACTGTAAAGAGCTATCAGTTCTGATAAACTAAATGAAGGCTCTTCAAACAGTTTAATTTAAACTTTAGAAAGTATTCAACAGCAGGTGACAGCAAAAGGGGAATTACGTCACTCACAATGTATATGTAGTAGGGCTAAATAAGTGCTGGAAAAGGTCTATGGCAAAGCAAAATACACAGCAACATTGAGAGGATTCATTAATTACAAAAGAGACATATTACAAATGTATTCATAAATCTATTTATCGTTCCCCTGTTTTGCATAACCAACACTGTTATATTTATATACTTTTTACCTCTGTGATTACCTTGTATGTAAGCTTCTGCAGACAGCCTCCATAACTCAGATCTTTTTACAGACTTGCATTTCAGGCAATTAGTGCTGACTCTTAAATAACTTCACGGGGGTGAGCACAATGTTATCTATATGATACACGTGAACTAACGTCCTCTAGCTGTGAAAAACTGTAAAAATGCACTCAGATAAGAGGTCTTAGAAATTAGCTTTTGAGTCTACCTAGGTTTAGCTGTTGACTAAGAATACCAAGAGAACAAAGCAAATTTGAAGAAAAAAGTAAATCAGAAAGTTGTTTAAAATTACATGCCCTTTCTGAATCATAAAATTTTAATTTGGACTTTACTGTCCCTTTAAAGTAAGAGGAAACCTACCAATAGCAGATATAATTAATGTAGACATTAAAACAAGCAATAATATACAAGTAGAAAATAACAACACTAGTCTTCTACAGTACAAATGAGATTTGCACAGATTAACAGAATTTATAAGAGTATATAAACCATGAACAGCACTTTCACATCTTGAAGATGACATAGTATAGCAAATATATTGATTGGCAAAGAAAGTTCTAGTGGAACTGTATGAAGTGATAAGTAATGGTTTGGAAACAGTAAGGAGTCATGCAATTTTAGAAATGGTCAGATTATTACATTGATTTTATTTCTGTGCTTTTGGATCATTTTAACACTGCACTGTACCTGTAATGAATGACAAATGAATCAAGAAATCATTCGACAACATTCCTACATTTTCCTAAACATTATAATGACTTGCATGTAATAAAATCAATTGCATTCAAGTGGTTTTATGTTCACTTGATGATCATCCTAAAATATATTTTAACTGGAAATTATAGCATTTTTTAAATGTGCAGGTCATCTGTGATGGCAAATACAAAATTGTGTAAAATGATGTCTTTAGTTTCTGCTTAAAAGACAATAAAGGGATTCCTGGATACTGTGTAGTTTGTCTGCTGCAAGGAAAACACTTCAGCCGCCTTATTTGCAAGTAAAAACCGACTTTATATAAAGTCAAAATTAAGCTTGGTACAAGTGAGCTCGGGAGGGAGCACTAAGAATGAAACGTCCGACGCGTTTCCTGCCCGGAGGCACTTCGTCAGGGACTAGATTATTAGTCCCTGACGAAGTGCCTCCGGGCAGGAAACGCGTTGGACGTTTCATTCTTAGTGCTCCCTCCCGAGCTCACTTGTACCAAGCTTAATTTTGACTTTAAGTAAAGTCGTTTTTTACTTGCAAATAAGGCGGCTGAAGTGTTTTCCTTGCAGCAGACAAACTACACAGTATCCAGGAATCCCTTTTTCGTGAGACTAAGGAGTGTCTCAACTTCAGGTTGCAAGGAGCCTCGTTATCACCCACGAAGGAACATATATACTTCACAGTGGATACAAGGTAATCTCTTTTGATTTATAGAGATACCGTAGATGTAATATATACTCATATTTACATCACATACTATCAATCTATGTTCTTATGTATACTGTGGTGAGGTGAACTAGAGACTTTATATTTACACTGAAAAACAAAAGCACTTATATTGTTATACAGTTTGAAGCTTGATTCAATACAGGACTACACACCATATATATCGAAGTGCGAAATAATTACAGTGTGTTTGAGTGCGTCTCATAATCATCCAGTAAAAGACAATAAAGTCTTAAGTAAACTTGTACAACTCAAATAGAGCAAGCATTTTTAAAATTTTCAATGTACTTCATTTATCTAATTTGTTTCAGTTTCTTGGTATCCTTTGTTGAAAAGCATACTTAGGTAGGCCTAGGAGCAGCAATGAACTACTGGGAGCTTTCTGCTGATTGGTATCTGAAAAATGTTAGGTTTCATATCCCTTTAATATGGTAAGAACAAACAAAATGCAATGATGTGGTAAAGTAACAGCAAAAGTAATACTAATATTAATAGCTATGTTACGGCTTGAAGACTGAAACGCGTAAGTTGTCTGTCATCTGCAGTTTTTAATGGATGTTTTCCATTTTGTCATGGACTTTGCTTGTTTTAAAACTATGGAATACATTCTTTACTTTATGTCATTCAACTTTGTGGTATCATCCTTTAATATGGTAAACAACTCATTTTTTTATTTTAATATAAAATGGTCTATACCAAGACATAAGGATAGTTAGTTGGTAAATTAAAATGTTCATTAATGTTATTATTTTAAAATTAGTAATATATCAAAAACATAATGAAAACCTTCCTTATTGTTTCACGTGATACGGGATACCTGTTATTGCCGGTTACTCATGCTTACGTTTAGTAAGGCACATAAAAAGTGTAATCATCAACAGACATTTAGCATTTTGAAAAGCAGATTCTGCAGCCTTGACAAAATTGAAGAAGCGCTGACATATAGTGCTAAGAAAGCTGCAAATCATTGTTATATGCTGCATAATGCATAATTTAGCCAGAGATGTAATTGTCATGTTTACCTATGATAGCATGTTACTTGTGGAAAGGGGAGATTCTACAAGCTGTAGAAATAATGTTGACCAATCTCTACGTGCAACATATTAACCATATTAATCAACAAAACTTCACAAACAATTGTGCGCTCCTCTTAAATTTTCCAAAAGCTTCCAGGACTGGGAGGCTTACACTGTGTGTGGGAGAATTGTAGGCAAAGCCATGTGTGTTGTCTAGTGGTCTATGACCTATAGGGATGAAGTAACAGGAGTTCACAGTCAGGGAACTCCATAGGCAGAACCTGAACAGTACCTAGTTTCATTAAAAGAAGAGGAAAGATGCTGGAGAGACAGTGGTGCAGAGCTACCAAATTGTGACAATCCTGCAAAATGTGGGAAGGCTTGTGAACAGTATAAATTAGTATTTTGTTTACTCCAGTGCCCAGAGCACACTAAAGGGACCAGATTTTCCTTATATCTGAACTAGAGCACAGGTGAAATAATCAGTTGATAAGTGATAGCGGGTTAGTGACCAGGGTTAGTGATCAGCTGATTATTTCACCTGTATTCAGTTTAGATATCATGAAAATCTGGCGCATTGGTTTGCCCTGGGGGTTGGAATTGAAGAACACTGCTATACATAGTTGCAATGCACATTCAAAAACCAAAACAAATTCACTTACAGAACCTCAATTAGGTCTAAGAGAATTGAGCCCTATTTAGGATTACTAGGTGAAATGGTATAGGGGTAGCTTTGCAGACTTAATTTATGTTTCTGGTTGATTTATGTGTCCCAATGCCATCTGATGACTATTGCAATCACATGTATGGAGGTTGATGGCTTGCAATTTTAAAACAGTTTATCAGAGTATACTACTAGCATATGGGGAATAATCAGGAAATCCCAGAGAGCTATAGGGTGGGAGCTATTAGTTGTGAAGCACTTTAAAATGACAAATGAATGACTACATTAGCCCACAAGTAACACTAAAATAACATTCTCTATAGCTCTCTGGGCTGGTGAGATTCTATTAGAATGCTCGCCAGCCCTCCTATTTTCCTTATGGAATTCTATAAAGGGTGTCTCGCTAAGGAATATATACTGTGTTTTCGGATAGGAAGGAAATGCATACATTACAAAAGTGCACAATTAAATTTGTAATTTAAAAAGCATAGAAAATGAATAATTAAACCATTCCTATAAAAATACGCAGGGTAAAATTTTATTGTTTAGGTGCATCGAAAATTGTAACAAAATTCTTCACCAAAAATAGTATTTGATAAAAAATGTAAAATTTGTATGTAGATCACACAGGAATAAATCATATTAAATATGCACAGTGTAAATCATAATTTAAAGTGATAGTAAATCCTAGCATTTGTGAAATGCTAGGATTTACCAATGCAATAAATAAAGGGGACTTTCAGTCATGAAGTATAAAATACTTCATGCTGAAAGTTCTTATATTTGTCTGCAGAGTTCGCTGCTCTGAGCACCTCAGGCAGCCCACGGCAGAATGATATTTTATCACTGAGGTGCCAGCTGGCCTGCGCAGCTATTGGCTAAGAGGTGGAAATGTCACCTCACTGAAAATTTTTTTTTCTGCTGTGGGCTGCCAGAGGCGCTCAGCGTGGCGAACGCCACAGGCAAATAAAGGAACTTTCAGCATGAAGTATTTTATACTTCATGACTGAAAGACCCCTTTATTAGTGATGTCCCGAACTGTTCGCCTTCGAACGGTTCCCTGCGAACATAGCTTGTTCGCTTTCGCCACTGCAGGCGAACATATGCAATGTTCGATCCGCCCCCTATGTGTCATCATTGAGGAAAGTTTGACCCTGTATCTCACAGCCTTCTGACACATTTGAGCCAATCAGCAGCAGACACTCCCTCACAGACCCTCCCAGCTCCTTGGCAGCAGCCATTTTAGACTCATTACGATCTTGCTTTCTTAGTGAGAGGAGCTTTAGTGTTGCTGCTGCTGATATTATAGGGAAAAAGAAAGCTAGGCTAGTGTATTTAGTGTCCACTACAGTTCTGAAGGACTCATCTCATCTCTGCTGCAAAGACAGCACCCCAAAAAGCCCTTTTTAGGGCTATAACTTCAGGTTTTTTTTTTTTTATTTGTATTTGCCTGGCTTTCAGCCTGTGTGTGAGGCTCACAGCATATACTGTGATTAGTGCCACCACTGATATCTGCTTAACATTAGTTTCAATTTAACCAACAAAAATGTGAAATTATTTTGCTAGTGTAATTTATTTTCATTTTCTATCAGGCCTGTGTCTCTCAGGCTCACACAGCATATACTGTGGTTCATTGCTCTATGCCAGCCACCACTCATATCTGCTTAACATTATTTTAAATTAAAAAAAAAAAAAAATCATTTTGCTAGTGTATTCTAATTTCATTTTCTATCGGGCCTGTGCGTTTCTGACTTACAGAGCATACTGTGGTTAATTGCTGCCCTACCTAGGCTAGCAGCCACGACTCATATGTGCTTAACATTTTTTTAAATAAAAAAAAAAACCTTTAAATCATTTTGCTAGTGTAATCTAATTTTATTTTCTATCAGGCCTGTGTGTTTCTGACTTACAGAGCATACTGTGGTTAATTGCTGCCCTACCTAGGCTAGCAGCCACGACTCAAATGTGCTTAACATTTTTTTAAATTAAAAAAAAACAACCTTTAAATCATTTTGCTAGTGTAATCTAATTTTATTTTCTATTAGGCCTGTGTGTTTCTGACTTACAGAGCATACTGTGTTTAATTGCTGCCCTACCTAGCAGCCAGCCACGACTCATATCTGCTTAACATTATTTTAAAGTTAAAAAAAACTTTTAAATCATTTTGCTAGTGTAATCTAATTTCATTTTCTATCAGGACTGTGTGTTTCTGACTTACAGAGCATACTGTGGTTAATTGCTGCCCTACCTAGCAGCCACGACTCATATGTGCTTAACATTTTTTGTAAATTTTAAAAAAAAACTTTAAATCATTTTGCTAGTGTAATCTAATTTTATTTTCTATCAGGCCTGTGTGTTTCTGACTTACAGAGCATACTGTGGTTAATTGCTGCCCTACCTAGCAGACAGCCACCACTCATATCTGCTTAACATTATTTTAAATTTAAAATAAAAAACTTTTAATTCATTTTGCTAGTGTAATCTAATTTCATTTTCTAACAGGCCTGTGTGTTTCTGACTTACACAGCAAGCATACTGTGGTTAATTGCTGCCCTACCTAGCAGCCACAACTCATATCTGCTTAACATTATTTTAAATAAAAAAAAAAACTTTTAAATCATTTTGCTAGTGTAATCTAATTTAATTTTCTATCAGGCCTGTGTGTTTCTGGCTTACTCAGCATACTGTGGTTAATTGCTGTCCTATCAGCAGCCAGCCACCACTCATATCTACTTAACATTATTTTAAAGTAAAAAAAAAAGTTTTAAATCATTTTGCTAGTGTGATCTAATTTCATTTTCTATCAGGCCTGTGTGTGACCTGTGTGTTTCTGACTTACAGAGCATACTGTGGTTAATTGCTGCCCTACCTAGCAGCCACGACTCATATGTGCTTAACATTTTTTGTAAATTTAAAAAAAAAACTTTAAATCATTTTGCTAGTGTA
Organism: Bombina bombina; assembly: GCF_027579735.1. Classification (NCBI taxonomy): domain Eukaryota; kingdom Metazoa; phylum Chordata; class Amphibia; order Anura; family Bombinatoridae; genus Bombina; species Bombina bombina. The sequence continues at coordinate 454,614,992 of NC_069501.1, read as the reverse complement.
ATCTAATTTTATTTTCTATCAGGCCTGTGTGTTTCTGACTTACAGAGCATACTGTGTTTAATTGCTGCCCTACCTAGCAGCCAGCCACCACTCATATCTGCTTAACATTATTTTAAATTTAAAATAAAAACTTTTAAATCATTTTGCTAGTGTAATCTACTTTCATTTTCTATCAGGCCTGTGTGTTTCTGACTTACACAGCAAGCATACTGTGGTTAATTGCTGCCCTACCTAGCAGCCACGACTCATATCTGCTTAACATTATTTTAAATTTTTCAAACAAAATGTTTAAATCATTTTGCTAGTGTAATCTAATTTCATTTTCTATCAGGCCTGTGTGTTTCTGGCTTACTCAGCATACTGTGGTTAATTGCTGCCCTAGCAGCCACGACTCATATCTGCTTTACATTATTTTAAAGTTAAAAATTTTTTTTTAATCATTTTGCTAGTGTAATCTAATTTCTTTTTCCATCAGGCCTGTGTGTTTCTGGCCCACATCATATAGTGTGACACTGATTAATAGCTCTTTTTTCCACCACTTATATCTGGTGTAACAACATTAGTGTACATTTTTTTTAATTTTTTTTTTTTACATCAGTCCTCTTCTAGTGTTATTTAATTTTAGTTGCCAGGCCAGCCTGGCTGCCATTAGTGCCAGCCTGTGTGTCAGGCTGCCAGCATATACTGTGCCTACTTCCATCCTCAATGCCAGTCCACGACACCTATCTGGTGTAACATTATATTAAATTTTGTAAAAAAAAACTTTTACATCAGTCTTCTTTCTGTTATTTTATTTTAGTTTACAGGCCAGCCTGCCACCACTAGTGCCAGCCTGTGTGTCAGGCTGCCAGCACATACTGTGCCTAGTTCTATCCTATCTGTTGTAAAATTTTTGTAACTTTTTTAAAAACAAACTGTTACATCAGTCTGCTATTGTTATTTAATTGCAGTTGCCTGTCTGCCAGCGTGTGTGCCAGGCCCACTTTCCAACTAGTGCCACAAATCATATTTGTTATAACAGTAGTGTAAAAATTTAAAATAAAATCTTTTTTGACTGTGAATCATCAGCCTGCTAGTGCAATTGATTTGCAGTTGCCTGCCTGCCAGCGTGTGTGCCAGGCCCACTTGCCAACTAGTGCCACCAATCATATTTGTTATAACAGTAGTTTAAATATTAAAAATAATAATTTTTTGACTCTGAAAGATCAGTCTGCTAGTGTAATCCATTTGCAGTTGCCTGCCTGCCAGTGTGTGTGCCAGGCCCACTTGCTGCCAACTATTGCCACCAATCATATTTGTTAATACAGTATTGTAAATATTTAAAATAAATATTTTTTTTTCCTGTGAATCTTCAGTCTGCTAGTGCCATTGAATTGCAGTTGCCTGCCTGCCAGCGTGTGTGCCAGGCCACTTGCCAACTAGTTACACCAATCATATTTATTCTAACAGTATTGTAAATATTTAAAATAAAAAATTCTTAGATTGTGAATCATCAGTCTGCTAGTGCCATTGAATTGCAGTTTCCTGCCTGCCAGTGTGTGTGCCAGGCCCACTAGCCAACTAGTGCCACCAATCATATTTCTTGTAACAGTATTGAAATTTTTTTAAATCATAACTTTTTTGACTATGAATCATCAGTCTCCTAGTGCCATTGAATTGCAGTTGCCTGACTGTCTGCCAGAGTGTGTGCCAGGCCCACTTGCCAACTAGTAACTAGTTACACCAATCATATTTGTTGTAACAGTATTGTAAATATTTAAAATAAAAAATTCTTAGACTGTGAATCATCAGTCTGCTAGTGCCATTGAATTGCAGTTTCCTCCTGCCTGCCAGTGTGTGTGCCAGGCCCACTAGCCAACTACTGCCACCAATCATATTTGTTGTAACAGTATTGAAAATATTTTAAATCATAACTTTTTTGACTGTGAATCATCAGTCTCCTAGTGCCATTGAATTGCAGTTGCCTGCCGGCCAGCGTGTGTACCAGGCCCACTTGCCGTTTCCAACTAGTGCCACCAATCATATTTGTTATAACAGTATTGTCAATTTTTTTTGTAAAAAAATTTTTGGACTAAGAAGCATGACTCAGCTAGTGTAATCTAATTGCAGTTGCCTTCCTCCCAGCGTGTGTGCCAGACAGGCCCACTTGCCAACTAGTGCCACCAATCATATTAGTTGTCACAATACTTTTAATATTTAAAAAATAAACATTTTTTACTTTGAAACATCAGTTTTTTTTGTTGTTGTCAGGCTCACAGCATATACTGTGCCCACTTGCCCAGTGCCACCACTCATTATTTGTTTAATAGTATTGTAAGTGTACATTTAAAAAAAAATAACAGGCAGAGGCAGGCCACCCCGCAGGTTCCGTCGTGGTCATGGTGCTGTGATTCCTTTAGACCCTACAAATATACACATTGTTCAGAAGCCGGGTGCCAGGGGGGACGCGAAAAGTTCTGAGGAGGACCTAGTTGAATGGCTAACACAGGACACCCAATCTTCTACAGCTTCCGCTCCTAGTCCTCCTAACCTTGACGCACCATCTACGTCCAGCTGTGCTTTTGCCACCTCTCAAGTGACCAGTGCCACTCGCCCGCCTGTCGCCACCACCAACACTAGCACCACAGCCGCTTCACTTGATCTGTCACAGGAGTTATTGACACATCAGTTGGAAGAAATGAGTGATGCGCAACCATCATTGACAGAGGATGCAGATAACAGTGATATGTCTCAGTCAGGCAGCATTACAGACATGGAGGTACGATGTGATGATGATGATGTTGTACCCGCTGCTGCTTCCTTTGTTGATGTGTCAGATACAAGTGAAGCAGTTGATGATGATGTGTCGGTGGATGTCACGTGGGTGCCTGCTAGAAGAGAAGAAGAGGGGGAAAGTTCAGATGGGGAGACAGAGAGGAGGAGACGAGTTGGAAGCAGGGGGAGGTCGTCGCAAGGAGCTAGTGGCACAGTCAGACAGCATGCATCGGCACCCGTGGTCAGCCAGACAGCACGCCAACGCCAATCAACGCATGCTGTTGCCACGATCAGAATGCCGTCATCGCAGAGCTCAGCAGTGTGGCATTTTTTTGTGTGTCTGCCTCTGACAACAGTGATGCCATTTGCAACCTGTGCCAAAAGAAACTGAGTCGTGGGAAGTCCAACACCCACCTAGGTACAACTGCTTTGCGAAGGCACATGGTCTCACATCACAAGCGCCGATGGGAAGAACACATGAGTAGAAGCAGCACACAAACTCAAAGCCACCCTCCTCCTCCTGCTCCAGCATCCTCAGCCACATCAACCACTGCTGTCCTCCTTGCCCCCTCTCAACCATCCTCCACTGAGTCTCTCTTCCGGCAGTTCCTGGTCATCTGCCCACAGTCAGGTGTCTGTCAAGGACATGTTTGAGCGTAAGAAGCCAATTTTTCAAAGTCACCCCCTTGCCCGGCATCTGACAGCTGGCTTGTCTGAACTCTTAGCCTGCCAGCTTTGACCATACAAGTTGGTGTAGTCTGATGCTTTCAAAAAATTTGTATCTATTGGAACACCGCAGTGGAAGGTACCTGGCAGAAATTTCTTTTCACAAAAGGCAATCCCAAACCTGTACTCTGTTGTGCGAAAAGAAATAATGGCATGTCTGGCACACAGCGTTGGGGCAAGGGTCCATATGACCATGGATAGCTGGTCTGCAAAGCATGTTCAGGGCAGGTATATCACCTACACTGTGCATTGTGTAAACCTGCTGACGTCTGACAAGCATGGAATGTGTGGCTCTGCAGAAGAGTTGGTGACACCACCACGACTTGCAGGCAGGCCTGCTGCTACCTCCTCTACTCCTCCTACTCCATCCTCTTCCATAACCTCTTCCTCGGCTGAGTCCTCTTCTGCTTCTGCATCTTGCTCCACATCAATGGCACCCCCCCAGCTCCCCAGGTACTATTCAACATCCTGGATAAGGCAGTGTCACACCGTCTTGGGGTTGACTTGCCTGAAAGCGGAGAGTCACACCGCACCAGCACTCCTGACCGCCCTGAAGTGGCTGACTCCGCACCAACTGGAGATTGGCAAGGTTGTTTCTGACAATTGAAGTAATTTGGTGGCGGCATTGAAATTGGGCAAGTTGACACATGTGCCGTGCATGGCACATGTGTTTAATCTGATTGTACAACGCTTTGTGCATAAATACCCAGGCTTACAGGACGTCCTGAAGCAGGCCAGGAAGGTGTGTGGCCATTTCAGGCGTTCCTAAATGGCCATGGCGCACTTGTCCGATATCCAGTGTCGAAACAACCTGCCAGTGATTTGCGACAGCCCGACACGGTGGTATTCAACATTCCTAATGTTCGACCGCCTGCTCCAACAAGAAAAAGCTGTTAATGCTAGGGTGCTAGGACAGCCTCTGGGGAGCTGGGGATTTTTTGCCAAATTACTGGACGCTCATGCGCAATGCCTGTAGGCTTGCGCGTCCTTTTGAGGAGGTGACAAACCTTGTCAGTCGCACCGAAGGCACCATCAGCGACATCATACCATTTGTTTTCTTCCTGGAGCGTGCCCTGTGAAGAGTGCTGGATCAGGCCATAGATGAGCGTGAAGAGGAAGAGTTGTGGTGTCCATCACCACCAGAAACAGCCTTATCAGCATCGCTTGCTGGACCTGCGGCAATGCAGGAAAAGGATTGTGAGGAAGAGGAGTCAGAGGAGGAATGTGGCTTTGAGGAGGAGGAAGAGGAAGACCAAGCACAACAGGCATCCCAGGGTGCTCGTTGTTGTTACCTATCTTGTACCCATGGTGTTGTACGTGGCTGGGGGGAAGAAGATACCCTCAGTAACATCAGTGAGGACGAGGAACGGGACATGATTAGCTCGGCATCCAACCTTGTGCAAATGGGGTCTTTCATGCTGTCGTGCCTGTTGACGGACCCTCGTATAAGAAAGCTGAAGGAGAACGACATGTAATGGGTGTCCACGCTACTAGACCCCCGGTATAAGCATAAAGTGCCTGAAATGTTACCAAATTACCACAAGTCGGAAAGGATGCGGCAGTTCCAAAATAAATTAAAAAGTATGCTTTACACAGCGCATAAGGGTGATGTCACAGCACAATGGGAATCTAACAGGGGAAGAGGTGAAAGTAATCCTCCGACTCCCACAACTACGCTGGCAAGGACAGGACGCTACGCAGACGTGTTGCTGATGGAGGACATGCGGAGCTTTTTAACTCCTATATATTGCCACAAGCCCTGTTACCAAATTCCCGCAAGTCGGAAAGGATGGAGCATTTTAAAAATAAATTAAAAACTATGCTTTACACAGCATATAAGGGTGAGGTCACAGCACAACGGGAATCTAACAGGGGAAGAGATGAAAGCAATCCTCCTCCTCCCACGACCATGGCAGCAAGGACAGGACGCTTTCCTGACGTCTTGTTGATGGAGGACATGCGGACCTTTTTAACTCCTATGCATCGCCAGAGCCTTTCAGGATCCAGGCTCAGAGAAAGACTCAACCGATAGGTAGCAGACTACCTAGCATTAACTGCCGATCTCGACACTCTGAGGAGCGATGGACCCCTTGACTATTGGGTGTGCAAGCTTGACCTGTGGCCTGAGCTATCCCAATTTGCAATTGAACTTTTGGCCTGCCCCGCTTCAAGTGTCCTGTCCGAAAGGACCTTCAGTGAAGCAGGAGGTTTTGTCAATGAGAAGAGAAGTCGCCTAGGTCAAAAAAGTCTTGACTATCTCACCTTTATTAAAATGAATGAGGGATGGATCCCGAAGGGACTGACATTGGGCGATACATTTGAGTAAAAAAGGCCTGATGATGAGATGAGCTGCCTTGGGCTACAAATGGTACACACGCTGGCTTTTTTTTTCTTATAATGCAGGATGACTTGCGTGACTTATCCGCCAACAACTAGTGTTCAAGCAGCAAGGTTTTAGGGCACTTTCTAACTGTTTTACAAACATCAATTTTTCTGGCCGCTGCTACAGCAGTGGCTGCAACAATACGAATTTTTCAGGCATTTGTACATGCCTAATTTTTCTGGCCTCTGCTGCTGCACTGTGGCTACAAAACTCAAAGCAAAAAAAAAACCCCACATAACAGTGATTAAACTGTTAAGAATAGGACTACTTAACACACCACTCATATCTGGTGGCACAGTAGATTGCACGCTCAGTGCCCCAAATTTGAAGGAGGAGGACCGACCAAGCATCTTTATCGGTCTCTTGGTTCCTCTAAATTATCTCTGGGTTCCATCTATGCCATACCTGTACTCTATTGTGCAACAGGATGGCATATGTGGTGTTTCATGCAGTTGTGCCTGTTGAGGGTCGTGGCCCATTGTATAAAAAGGCTGAAGGAGAATGACCTGTACTGGGTGTCCAAGCACATTTTTTGTTCAATATTCCCGGATCCTCTAAATTATCTCTGGGTTCCTCAAATCAATGCCATACCTGTACTCTATTGTGCAAAAGGATGGCATATGTGGTGTTTCATGCTGTTGTGCCTGTTGAGGGTTGTGGGCCATCTTATAAAAAGGCTGAAGGAGAATGACCTGTACTGTACTGGGTGTCCAAGCATGTTTTTTTGTTCAATTTCCCGGTTCCTAAAAATTATCTCCGGGTTTCTAAAATCAATGCCGTACCTATACTCTATTGTTCAAAAGGATGCCATATGTCCTCTTTCCTGCTGTTGTTTCTGTTGAGGGTCCTGGAGCCTCTTATAAAAAGGCTGAAGGAGAACGAAGTGTACTGGGTGTCCAATCATTTTTTTTCTTCAATTTCCCAGTTCCTAAAAATTATCTCCGGGTTTCTAAAATCAATCCCGTACCTGTACTCTATTGTTCAAAAGGATGCCATATGTCCTCTTTCCTGCTGTTCTTTCTGTTGAGGGTCCTGGAGCCTCTTATAAAAAGGCTGAAGGAGAACGAAGTGTACTGTGTGTCCAATCATTTTTTTTTGTTCAATTTCCGGGTTCCTAAAAATTATCTCCGGGTTTCTAAAATCAATGCCGTACCTGTACGCTATTGTTCAAAAGGATGCCATATGTCCTCTTTCCTGCTGTTGTTTCTGTTGAGGGTCCTGGAGCCTCTTATAAAAAGGCTGAAGGAGAACTAAGTGTACTGGGTGTCCAATCATTTTTTTTGTTCAATTTCCCAGTTCCTAAAAATGATCTCCGGGTTTCTAAAATCAATGCCTACCGGTACTCTATTGTTCAAAAGGATGGCATATGTCCTGTTTCCTGCTGTTGTTTCTGTTGAGGGTCCTGGACCCTCTTATAAAAAGGCTGAAGGAGAACGACGTGTACTGGGAGTCCAATCATTTTTTTGTTCAATTTCCCGGTTCCTAAAAATTATCTCCGGGTTTCTAAAATCAATGCCGTACCTGTACTCTATTGTTCAAAAGGATGCCATATGTCCTCTTTCCTGCTGTTGTTTCTGTTGAGGGTCCTGGAGCTTCTTATAAAAATGCTGAAGGAGAACGACGTGTACTGGGTGTCCAATCATTTTTTTTGTTCAATTTCCCGGTTCCTAAAAATTATCTCCAGGTTTCTAAAATCACTGTCGTACCTGTACTCTATTGTTCAAAAGGATGACATATGTCCTCTTTCCTGCTGTTGTTTCTGTTGAGGGTCCTGGACCCTTTTATAAAAAGGCCGAAGGAGAACGACCTGTACTGTACTGGGTGTCCAAGCATGGTTTTTTTGTTCAATTTCCCGGTTCCTAAAAATTATCTCTGTGTTCCTAAAATCAATGCCATACCTGTACTCTATTGTTCAAAAGGATGGCATATGTGCTCTTTCCTGCTGTTGTTTCTGTTGAGGGTCCGGGACCCTCTTATAAAAAGTCTGAAGGAGAACGACGTGTACTGGGTGTCCAATCATGTTTCTTTTTAAATTTCCCGGTTCCTAAAAATTATCTCTGTGTTCCTAAAATCGATGCCATACCTGTACTCTATTGTTCAAAAGGATGGCATAGGTGGTGTTTCCTGCTGTTGTGTCTGTGGAGGGTCCTGGACCCTCGTCTACAAAGGCGGAAGGAGAATGACCTGTACTGGGTGTCAAGCACGTTTTTGTTCAATATTCCCGGTTCCTCTAAGCTATCTCCGGGTTACGCAAATCAATGCCATACCTGTACTCTATTGTGCAAAAGGATGGCATATGTGGTGATTCATGCTGTTGAGGGTCGTGGACCATCGTATAAATGGCTGAAGGAGAACGACCTGTACTGCCTTGCTGCTCCTTTTAGGCAGGCCAGCTCTTTGCATACATGCCCACAGACTCTGTAACGGATGCCTCTTTTAGGGAGAGGTGCAGCCATAATGCAGGGTCAGAACCTTTGTCTGCAACTGGTATACTTGATTGTGCAAAAGGAAGTAACCTTACCATGGGTCCCTGACTGCACGTCTTGTTGTTATATTTTAGTGAGAGTAATCATGATGGCCATGTAGACCTCCCCCGAGAGGTCTGGAAGTAACAGGGATGAAAGTGCTAAGAATAGTACTACTTTACACAACCGAGTTAGCCATGGGTCTTAGTCCAAGATCGCATGTCTTGTTGTTTTGTTTGGTGCGGCTAATCATGCAGGCCATATAGACCTCCCACCATTAGGTGTTGTAACAGGTATTAAACTAATAAGAACAGTACTACCAAAATAAAGCTACTAAACATGGTTTCAAGAGCCCAGGTTTTATATTTGTACTTTGTTAGGCTAATCATGATGGCCATGTAGACCTCCCCCGAGAGGTCTGGAAGTAACAGGGATGAAAGTGCTAAGAATAGTACTACTTTACACAACCGAGTTAGCCATGGGTCCCAGTCCAAGACCGCATGTCTTGTTGTTTTGTTTGGCGCGGCTAATCATGCAGGCCATATAGACCTCCGACCATTAGGGGTTGTAACAGGTATTAAACTAATAAGAACAGTACTACTTAACACAACCTAGTTACCATGGGTCCCAGACCGCATGTCTTGTTATTATATTTTATAAGGGTAATCATGCAGGCCATATAGACCTCCCCCAATAGGGTGAGTAACAGGTATTAAAATGCTAAGAACAGTACTACTTAACACAACCTTACCATGGGTCCCAGAGCATATGTTTTATTATTATATTTTGTAAGGGTAATCATGCAGGCCATATAGACCTCCCCCGATAGGGTGAGTAACAGGTATTAAAATGCTAAGAAAAGTACTACTTAACACAACCTTAACACGGGTCACAGAGCATATGTTTTATTATTATATTTTGTAAGGGTAATCATGCAGGCCATATAGACCTCCCCCGATAGGGTGAGTAACAGGTATTAAAATGCTAAGAAAAGTACTACTTAACACAACCTTAACACGGGTCACAGAGCATATGTTTTATTATTATATTTTGTAAGGGTAATCATGCAGGCCATATAGACCTCACCCGATAGGGGGAGTAACAGGGATTAAAGTGCTAAGAATAGTACAACTTAACACAACCTAGTTAACATTAACAGTGGTTCCCAGACCGCATGTCTTGTTGTTAGATTTTGTCAGGATAATCAGGCAGGCCATATAAACCTCCCCCGATAGGGGGAATAACAGGGATTAAAGTGCTAAGAATAGTAAAACTTAACACAACCTAGTTAACAATGGTTCCCAGACCGCATGTCTTATTGTTATATTTTGGTAAGGTAATCATGCAGGCCATATAGACCTCCCCTGATAGGAAGAGTTACAGGGATGAAAGTGCTAAGAATAGTACTACTTAACACAACCTAGTTACCATGGGTCCGAGACCGCATGTTTAATTATTATACTTTGTCAGGGTAATTATATATCTAACAAATCTATATATTTATCTTCTATCGATTCTATCCAACTATCAATCTATGTATATCTATCTATCCTATCTATCTATAGTACTACCAAACAGTACTACCAAAATAAAGCTACTAAACATGGTTTCAAGAGCCCAGGTTTTATTGTTGTACTTTGTTAGGCTAATCATGATGGCCATGTAGACCTCCCCCGAGAGGTCTGGAAGTAACAGGGATGAAAGTGCTAAGAATAGTACTACTTTACACAACCGAGTTAGCCATGGGTCCCAGTCCAAGACCGCATGTCTTGTTGTTTTGTTTGGCGCGGCTAATCATGCAGGCCATATAGACCTCCGACCATTAGGGGTTGTAACAGGTATTAAACTAATAAGAACAGTACTACTTAACACAACCTAGTTACCATGGGTCCCAGACCGCATGTCTTGTTATTATATTTTATAAGGGTAATCATGCAGGCCATATAGACCTCCCCCAATAGGGTGAGTAACAGGTATTAAAATGCTAAGAACAGTACTACTTAACACAACCTTACCATGGGTCCCAGAGCATATGTTTTATTATTATATTTTGTAAGGGTAATCATGCAGGCCATATAGACCTCCCCCGATAGGGTGAGTAACAGGTATTAAAATGCTAAGAAAAGTACTACTTAACACAACCTTAACATGGGTCCCAGAGCATATGTTTTATTATTATATTTTGTAAGGGTAATCATGCAGGCCATATAGACCTCACCCGATAGGGGGAGTAACAGGGATTAAAGTGCTAAGAATAGTAAAACTTAACACAACCTAGTTAACAATGGTTCCCAGACCGCATGTCTTATTGTTATATTTTGGTAAGGTAATCATGCAGGCCATATAGACCTCCCCCGATAGGAAGAGTTACAGGGATGAAAGTGCTAAGAATAGTACTACTTAACACAACCTAGTTACCATGGGTCCGAGACCGCATGTTTAATTATTATACTTTGTCAGGGTAATTATATATCTAGCAAATCTATATATTTATCTTCTATCGATTCTATCCAACTATCAATCTATGTATATCTATCTATCCTATCTATCTATCTTGTGTCCGGACTTTTTTGAGACAGCCACTTGTGTTTTTGACAAATTTCAAGTAGGAGGACAGACCAATCACAGGGATTAAACTGCTAAGAATAGTAATACTTAAGAAAACCTAGTTATACCAGTACCACCATGGGTCCCAGACAGCATGTTTGGTTGTTATACTTTGTCAGGGTAATCAATCATGCAGGCCATATAGACCTCCCTTGATAGGGGAAGTAACAGGGATTAAAGTGCTAAGAATAGTACAACTTAACACAACCTAGTTAACATGGGTCCCAGACCGCATGTTTTATTATTATACTTTGTCAGGGTAATTATATATCTAACAAATCTATCAATTTATCTTCTATTGATTCTATCCAACTATCAATCTATGTATATCTATCTATCCTATCTATCTATCTTGTGTCCGGACTGTTTTGAGACAGCCACTTGTGTTTTTGACAAATTTGAAGTAGGAGAACAGACCAATCACAGGGATTAAACTGCTAAGAATAGTAATACTTAAGAAAACCTAGTTATACCAGTACCACCATGGGTCCCAGACTGCATGTTTGGTTGTTATACTTTGTCAGGGTAATCATGCAGGCCATATAGACCTCCCTTGATAGGGGGAGTAACAGGAATTAAAGTGCTAAGAATAGTACAACTTAACACAACCTAGTTAACACTGGTTCCCAGACCGCATGTCTTATTGTTATATTTTGGTAAGGTAATCATGCAGGCCATATAGACCTCCCCCGATAGGAGGAGTTACAGGGATGAAAGTGCTAAGAATAGTACTACTTAACACAAACTAGTTACCATGGGTCCCAGACCGCATGTCTTGTTGTTGTACTTTGTCATGGTAATCATGCAGGCCATATAGACCTCCCCCGATAGGAGGAGTTACAGGGATGAAAGTGCTAAGAATAGTACTACTTTACACAACCTAGTTACCATGGGTCCCAGACCGCATGTTTAATTATTATACTTTGTCAGGGTAGTTATATATCTAACAAATCTATCTATCTTCTATCGATTCTATCTAACTATCAATCTATGTATATCTATCTATCTATCTATCTATCTATCCTATCTATCTATCTTGTGTCCGGACTGTTTTGAGACAGCCACTTGTGTTTTTGACAAATTTGAAGTAGGAGGACAGACCAATCACAGGGATTAAACTGCTAAGAATAGTACTACTTAACACAACCTAGTTACCATGGGTCCGAGACCGCATGTTTAATTATTATACTTTGTCAGGGTAATTATATATCTAACAAATCTATATATTTATCTTCTATCGATTCTATCCAACTATCAATCTATGTATATCTATCTATCCTATCTATCTATAGTACTACCAAACAGTACTACCAAAATAAAGCTACTAAACATGGTTTCAAGAGCCCAGGTTTTATTGTTGTACTTTGTTAGGCTAATCATGATGGCCATGTAGACCTCCCCCGAGAGGTCTGGAAGTAACAGGGATGAAAGTGCTAAGAATAGTACTACTTTACACAACCGAGTTAGCCATGGGTCCCAGTCCAAGACCGCATGTCTTGTTGTTTTGTTTGGCGCGGCTAATCATGCAGGCCATATAGACCTCCGACCATTAGGGGTTGTAACAGGTATTAAACTAATAAGAACAGTACTACTTAACACAACCTAGTTACCATGGGTCCCAGACCGCATGTCTTGTTATTATATTTTATAAGGGTAATCATGCAGGCCATATAGACCTCCCCCAATAGGGTGAGTAACAGGTATTAAAATGCTAAGAACAGTACTACTTAACACAACCTTACCATGGGTCCCAGAGCATATGTTTTATTATTATATTTTGTAAGGGTAATCATGCAGGCCATATAGACCTCCCCCGATAGGGTGAGTAACAGGTATTAAAATGCTAAGAAAAGTACTACTTAACACAACCTTAACATGGGTCCCAGAGCATATGTTTTATTATTATATTTTGTAAGGGTAATCATGCAGGCCATATAGACCTCACCCGATAGGGGGAGTAACAGGGATTAAAGTGCTAAGAATAGTAAAACTTAACACAACCTAGTTAACAATGGTTCCCAGACCGCATGTCTTATTGTTATATTTTGGTAAGGTAATCATGCAGGCCATATAGACCTCCCCCGATAGGAAGAGTTACAGGGATGAAAGTGCTAAGAATAGTACTACTTAACACAACCTAGTTACCATGGGTCCGAGACCGCATGTTTAATTATTATACTTTGTCAGGGTAATTATATATCTAGCAAATCTATATATTTATCTTCTATCGATTCTATCCAACTATCAATCTATGTATATCTATCTATCCTATCTATCTATCTTGTGTCCGGACTTTTTTGAGACAGCCACTTGTGTTTTTGACAAATTTCAAGTAGGAGGACAGACCAATCACAGGGATTAAACTGCTAAGAATAGTAATACTTAAGAAAACCTAGTTATACCAGTACCACCATGGGTCCCAGACAGCATGTTTGGTTGTTATACTTTGTCAGGGTAATCAATCATGCAGGCCATATAGACCTCCCTTGATAGGGGAAGTAACAGGGATTAAAGTGCTAAGAATAGTACAACTTAACACAACCTAGTTAACATGGGTCCCAGACCGCATGTTTTATTATTATACTTTGTCAGGGTAATTATATATCTAACAAATCTATCAATTTATCTTCTATTGATTCTATCCAACTATCAATCTATGTATATCTATCTATCCTATCTATCTATCTTGTGTCCGGACTGTTTTGAGACAGCCACTTGTGTTTTTGACAAATTTGAAGTAGGAGAACAGACCAATCACAGGGATTAAACTGCTAAGAATAGTAATACTTAAGAAAACCTAGTTATACCAGTACCACCATGGGTCCCAGACTGCATGTTTGGTTGTTATACTTTGTCAGGGTAATCATGCAGGCCATATAGACCTCCCTTGATAGGGGGAGTAACAGGAATTAAAGTGCTAAGAATAGTACAACTTAACACAACCTAGTTAACACTGGTTCCCAGACCGCATGTCTTATTGTTATATTTTGGTAAGGTAATCATGCAGGCCATATAGACCTCCCCCGATAGGAGGAGTTACAGGGATGAAAGTGCTAAGAATAGTACTACTTAACACAAACTAGTTACCATGGGTCCCAGACCGCATGTCTTGTTGTTGTACTTTGTCATGGTAATCATGCAGGCCATATAGACCTCCCCCGATAGGAGGAGTTACAGGGATGAAAGTGCTAAGAATAGTACTACTTTACACAACCTAGTTACCATGGGTCCCAGACCGCATGTTTAATTATTATACTTTGTCAGGGTAGTTATATATCTAACAAATCTATCTATCTTCTATCGATTCTATCTAACTATCAATCTATGTATATCTATCTATCTATCTATCCTATCTATCTATCTTGTGTCCGGACTGTTTTGAGACAGCCACTTGTGTTTTTGACAAATTTGAAGTAGGAGGACAGACCAATCACAGGGATTAAACTGCTAAGAATAGTAATACTTAAGAAAACCTAGTTATACCAGTACCACCATGGGTCCCAGACCGCATGTTTGGTTGTTATACTTTGTCAGGGTAATCATGCAGGCCATATAGACCTCCCTTGATAGGGGGAGTAACAGGAATTAAAGTGCTAAGAATAGTACAACTTAACACAACCTAGTTAACACTGGTTCCCAGACCGCATGTCTTATTGTTATATTTTGGTAAGGTAGTTATATATCTAACAAATCTATCTATCTTCTATCGATTCTATCTAACTATCAATCTATGTATATCTATCTATCCTATATATCTATCTTGTGTCCGGACTGTTTTGAGACAGCCACTTGTGTTTTTGACAAATTTGAAGTAGGAGGACAGACCAATCACAGGGATTAAACTGCGAAGAATAGTAATACTTAAGAAAACCTAGTTATACCAGTACCACCATGGGTCCCAGATAGCATGTTTTGTTGTTATACTTTGTCAGGTTAATCATGCAGGCCATATAGACCTACCCCAATAGGGGGAGTTACAGGGATGAAAATGCTAAGAATAGTACTACTTAACACAACGTAGTTACCATGGGTCCCAGATGCATGTTTTGTTGTTATACTTTGTCAGGTTAATCATGCAGGCCATATAGACCTCCCTTGATAGGGGGAGTAACAGGGATTAAAGTGCTAAGAATAGTACAATTTAACACAACCTAGTTAACAGTGGTTCCCAGACCGCATGTCTTGTTGTTAGATTTTGTCAGGATAATCAGGCAGGCCATATAGACCTCCCCCGATAGGGGGAGTAACAGGGATTAAAGTGCTAAGAATAGTAAAACTTAACAAAACCTAGTTAACAGTGGTTCCCAGACCACATGTCTTGTTGTTATATTTTGCCAGGATAATCAGGCACGCCATATAGACCTCCCCCGATAGGGGGAGTAACAGAGATTAAAGTGCTAAGAATAGTACTACTTAACACAACCTAGTTACCATGGGTCCCAGACCGCATGTTTTGTTGTTATACTTTGTCAGGGTAATCATGCAGGCCATATAGACCTCCACCGAAAGGGGGAGTAACAGGAATTAAAGTGCTAAGAATAGTACAACTTAACACAACCTAGTTAACACTGGTTCCCAGACCGCATGTCTTATTGTTATATTTTGGTAAGGTAATCCTGCAGGCCATATAGACCTCCCCCGATAGGAGGAGTTACAGGGATGAAAGTGCTAAGAATAGTACTACTTAACACAAACTAGTTACCATGGGTTCCAGACCGCGTGTCTTGTTGTTATACTTTGTCATGGTAATCATGCAGGCCATATAGACCTCCCCTGATAGGAGGAGTTACAGGGATGAAAGTGCTAAGAATAGTACTACTTTACACAACCTAGTTACCATGGGTCCCAGACCGCATGTTTAATTATTATACTTTGTCAGGGTAGTTATTTATCTGACTAATCTATCTATTTATCTTCTATCGATTCTATCTAACTATAAATCTATGTATATCTATCTATCTATCCTATATATCTATCTTGTGTCCGGACTGTTTTGAGACAGCCACTTGTGTTTTTGACAAATTTGAAGTAGGAGGACAGACCAATCATAGGGATTAAACTTCGAAGAATAGTAATACTTAAGAAAACCTAGTTATACCAGTACCACCATGGGTCCCAGATAGCATGTTTTGTTGTTATACTTTGTCAGGTTAATCATGCAGGCCATATAGACCTACCCCAAAAGGGGGAGTTACAGGGATGAAAATGCTAAGAATAGTACTACTTAACACAACATAGTTACCATGGGTCCCAGATGCATGTTTTGTTGTTATACTTTGTCAGGTTAATCATGCAGGCCATATAGACCTCCCTTGATAGGGGGAGTAACAGGGATTAAAGTGCTAAGAATAGTACAACTTAACACAACCTAGTTAACATTAACAGTGGTTCCCAGACCGCATGTCTTGTTGTTAGATTTTGTCAGGATAATCAGGCAGGCCATATAGACCTCCCCCGATAGGGGGAGTAACAGGGATTAAAGTGCTAAGAATAGTAAAACTTAACAAAACCTAGTTAACAGTTGTTCCCAGACCGCATGTCTTGTTGTTATATTTTGCCAGGATAATCAGGCACGCCATATAGACCTCCCCCAATAGGGGGAGTAACAGAGATTAAAGTGCTAAGAATAGTTCTACTTAACACAACCTAGTTACCATGGGTCCCAGTCCACATGTTTTGTTATTATACTTTGTCAGGGTAATCATGCAAGCCATATAGACCTCCCTTGATAGTGGGAGTAACAGGGATTAAAGTTCTAAGAATAGTACTACTTAACACAACCTAGTTACCATGGGTCCCACACCGCATGTTTTGTTGCTATACTTTGTCACGGTAATCATGCAGGCCATATAGACCTCCACCGAAAGGGGGAGTAAGAGGGATTAAACTGCTAAGAAAAGTTTTACTTAACACAACCTAGTTACCATGGGTCCCAGACCGCATGTCTTGTTGTTATACTTTGTCATGGTAATTATGCAGGCCATATAGACCTCCCCCGATAGGAGGAGTTACAGGGATGAAAGTGCTAAGAATAGTACTACTTAACACAACCTAGTTACCATGGGTCCCAGACCGCATGTTTAATTATTATACTTTGTCAGGGTAATTATATATATAACAAATCTATCTATTTATCTTCTATCGATTCTATCTAACTATCAATCTATGTATATCTATCTATCCTATCTATCTCGTGTCCGGACTGTTTTGAGACAGCCACTTGTGTTTAGGACAAATTTGAAGTAGGAGGACAGACCAATCATCTTCTTCCATCTCCCTGTTCCAAAAATGCAGGCCATATAGACCTCCCCCGATAGGGGGAGTAACAGGTAGTAGTAAACTGCTAAGAATAGTACTACTTAACATACCACGGGTCCCAGACCGCATGTCTTATTGTTATACTCTGTCAGGGAAATTATATATCTTTCAAATCTATCTATTTATCTATCAAATCTATCTAACTATCAAACGTATCTATGAAATGTATATTGCATCTATTGATCGATGTAATTCATATCTATAGAATGTATATTGCATCTTTTGATTGATGTAATTCGTATCTATCAAATGTATATTGCATCTTTGGATCGATAACATTCGTATCTATTAAATGGATATTGCATCTATTGATCTATGTAATTTGTATCTATCAAATGTATATTGCATCTATTGATCTATGTAATTTATATCTATCAAATGTATATTGCATCTATTGATCTATGTAATTTGTATCGATCATATGTATATTGCATCGATTGAGCTATGTAATCTATGTATCTATCTATCAAATCTATCTATCTCGTGGTTGTGCAAATGGACTGTTTGCGGTTGTTTGCGGTGCGTTACACTTGGAGTTTGATCTGTCACTGTGAAGCGGGCGTAACCCTTACACTACCTGATCGATACGACATCATAACTGATGTTTTAAAGCATGTTATTGCAAACAATTTATTAATGTTAGGTGATTTAGGCCCTTTATGGGTTAAAAGCAGACTCTGCATCAACTATGTAATTTTCCATGGGAGTTTTGACATGGATCCCCCTCCAGCATGCCACAGTCCAGGTGTTAGTCCCCTTGAAACAACTTTTCCATCACTATTGTGGCCAGAAAGAGTCCTTGTGGGTTTTAAAGTTCGCCTGCCTATTGAAGTCAATGGCGGTTCGCCGGTTCGCGAACAATACCGGAAGTTCGAGTCAGCCATTCGCGAACCGAAATTTTTAAGTTTGCGACATCACTACCCTTTATTTGTTGCACTGGTAAATCCTAGCATTTTACAGACGCTAGGATTTACTATCATTTTAAGTACACTGGATGTGCAAAAAAAAGCATGAAAATTTGTACTTATGGGTCCAAAATATTGAGTGTAATTGTTGCTTTTGCGAAAAATGGGCTGAAGATGGACATCCATGGGCGTATATGAAATTGTCTCTCTAATCTGAGCCTAATTCTGTAAAAGAGTTTTGCACTGCAGATCTTGCAGTTTTTTCTCGCTAGCAAGAAGGTGGCAAACTTTTCTCAAACCACTCAACATACTTATAACCCTATTAGAAAAACACATGCATACGAAAATAGAAGTGATTGTGAGATGATATCAGCAGAAAGCAGCATAATGTGATTTATACTGGCTGCAAGATTTCATTTTTAAATTGTCCCCTCCCCTGCTCCTTGCTATCTTTGATCTATGGAGTGAAATGTCCCTTTCCAGTGAGCTCCATTACTTTATATAGGAGCCATATAGGAGCCATCTCGCAAATCACAGGGACTGCTCCTTTTTTTACAATAATTCCACCATGGCAGCCCCTGCGAAGATCAGTGTGAAAAACCACTTCTGATCTGGAGATTTTTAGAGAATCCCCCTTTTGTCTTTGAAAATCCTTATATAAACCTTCTGTTATGCACAAAAATACAAAGTCTACAATGAATAAATCTCAGATTTCCCTGCATACTTCATTATGTTTAATTTGCTTCTCTTTCTCCGGAACATAAGTATGAAGTAACCTTTATTTTTCCTTTCTTTATTCCATTAGGAACATCATAGTTATTTTAAATTATGCAGTTAAAGCTCACAGGGCAGAAAAGGTTTATGTCATTTAGGCCTCTGGGATAAACAGAGATCTAAAAACATCCTTTGGTGGTGTATTGTTTTGTAGTTTACTTTCAGATACAATTTAAACATATATTTATAAAACATGTAATATGCTTTCCAAAATGAAAAGTAGTGAATCAAACATTAATCATTGCAATTATTTAAGTTACTGTTTCATGATATTAAAGGGATACTAAACCCAAATTTTTTCTTACATAATTCAGATAGCGCATGCAATTTTACAACTTTCTAATTTACTCCCATTAACAATTATTATTTGTTTTCTTGCTATCTTTATTTGAAAAGCAGGAATGTAAAGCTTAGGAGCCAGCCCATTTTAGGTTCAGCACCCTGGATAGCACTTGCTTATTGTTGGCTACATTTAGACACCAATCAGTAAGCGCTACCAAGGTGCTGAACCAAAAATGGGACGGCTCCTAAGCGTTGCAGTACTTCTTTTCAAAACAGATAGCAAGGGAACAAACAAAAAATGATAATAGGAGTAAATTAGAACTTTGCTTAAAATTGCATGCTCTATCTGAATCATTAAATCAAAATAATTGGGTTTAGTATCCATTTAATGCATAAACCTGCTAAAGGTTACAAAACTGTGACAAAAATGATATTGTTAGTTTATTTTACAGTAAACAGTTACGGTATTGGCTTATTGAGTTTTCTCTCTCATTTCAAATAATTTAATAAAAAAAAAGTAGAACTACAAATTCAATATTGCTGTTGCTGCAAAGCACGTATGACCAGGATATTAAATAAACCACGATGGAGCCGGTGGTTACACTAGAGCAGAGACTCGCTAAGCAATATGGAAGGGAAAAAAAACTCTGAGCTCTGTGCTCTGCAGAAAAGAATCAAATTAGTGCTTTATTGCTTTTGATGTACGGTTCACTTGGGAAGATTGTTCTTCTGCAATGAAGCAATAAGCAACAATGTATATGTCTTATGATGATGACCCTATGTACAGTTGGTGTTTCTGCAAAAAAAAAAAAAGTGATTTTCCCTAGCTTGGAACGATGAAAGCCACTATATATTAGTTATCACAAATCACACCTTGCAGGGGATATATCCTAATACATTTATGTTTTAGTCACATAAATTAATCCTCAAAATATGCTCCACAATGCAATTAGAGGACAGAATTTTCCTGATCCATGTTAAAAGCGGCATAGGATGTGGCCCTAAGATCAGTAAGATCTGTGTGTGCAACTGCAATAGTATAATGGTTATAATAGGTATTGTACTTGCATTGCAACCTCTCTAATAAATATAGACTCACATAACATCACAACAATAAAGTGCACAGCTTTTATCTAAATAGTTTCTGATGAAAATAAAAAGGGGCATGAGGTTATTTATGAAGGATTTTAAAATACAGTATGTACATAAATAGCTCCACATTCATTTTTATTCTCTGGAGCTTTTTCCATAAATCCCCTCAAATTCTAGAAGCTTTCATAATTGTGTTGCATAGAAGAAAACAGAAAGTGAGTTTATGCAGTTGTATTTTTAACACTCTCTGATAATTTACAAGGTGATTCTTTGAATACAGTTTTACTGTGCAATAGTTAAGAAATGCTATCTACATTTACTATACAAATATAGTAAACATAGAGGCGTAAAACTGTTTTTATTCAATATAGTACAATTTCGGCTAGATTACGAGTTTTGTGTTATGAGTAAAAAGCAGTGTTAAGGCTCATAACGCTGCTTTTTCACTACCGCTGCTATTATGAGTCTTGTAGGTACAGCTGTCGCACACACTTGTTTGGCATTACCGCAAATCAACTTACGCAAATTGCGTGTAGTCTTTTTTCTATGGGACTTCCATAGCGCCGGTATTACAAATTTTGCCTGGGAGGCCAAAAAGTGAGCAGTACAACCTACCCGGTCAAGATTTGTAGCGCATTCTAAAGTTAGTAGTTATGAGTTTTACACTACAAAGCTGTAGCATAAAACTCATAACTAAAGTGCTTAAAAGTACACTAACACCCATAAAACTACCTATTAACCCCTAAACCGAGGCCATCCCCCATCGCAAACACTATGATAAAATTATTAACCCCTGATCTGCCGCTCCGGACATCGTCGCCACTATAATAACATATTAACCCCTAACCGCCGCACTCCAGCCTTGCAAACATTAGTTAAATATTATTAACCCCTAATCTCTGTCCCTAACATTGCCGCCACCTATCTACATTTATTAACCCTTAATCTGCCGCTCCCGGCATCGCCGCCACTTTAATAAACATATTAACCCCTAAACCACCACACTCCCGCCTTGCAAACATTAGTTAAATATTAATAACCCCTAATCTGCTGTCCCTAACATTGCCGCCACCTATCTACATTTATTAACCCCTAATCTGCCACCCCCAATGTCGCCGCCACTATACTAAATTTATTAACCCCTAAATCTAAGTCTAATCCTAACCCTAACACTCCCTAACTTAAATATAATTAAAATAAATCTAAATAAAACCTACTATTAATAACTAAATAATTCCAATTTAAAACTAAATACTTACATGTAAAATAAACCCTAAGCTAGCTACAATATAACTAATAGTTACATTGTATCTAGCTTAGGGTTTATTTTTATTTCACAGGCATGTTTGTGTTTATTTTAACTAGGTAGAATAGTTACTAAATAGTTATTAACTATTTAATAACTACCTAGCTAAAACAAATACAAATTGACCTGTAAAATAAAACCTAACCTGTCTTACCCTAACACCTAACCTAACCCTACAATTAAATAAATTCCCTAAATTAAACACAATTAACTAAATTCAATACAATTAGCTAAATTACAAAAAAAACACTCAATTACAGAAAATAAAAAAAATGACGAGATATTTAAGCTAATTACACCTGATCTAATAGCCCTATCAAATAAAAAAGCCCTCCCCAAAATAAAAAAATAAAAACCTAGCCTAAACTTAACTACCAATAGCCCTTAAAAGGGCCTTTTGCAGGGCATTGCCCCAAAGAAATCAGCTCTTTTACCTGTAAAAAAAATACAAACAACCCCCTCAACAGTAAAACCCACCACCCACACAACCAACCCCCCAAATAAAACCCTAACTAAAAAAACCTAAGCTCCCCATTGCCCTGAAAAGGGCATTTGGATGGGCATTGCCCTTAAAAGGTTATTTAGCTTTATTGCAACCCAAACCCCTAATCTAAAAATAAAACCCACCCAATACACCCTTAAAAAAACCTAACACTAACCCCCTGAAGATCCACTTACAGTTTTCATCCAAGCGGCAAGATGTCCTCAACGAAGCTGGCAGAAGTGGTCCTCCAGGGGCAGAAGTCTTCACCCAGATGGCATCTTCTATCTTCATCCTTCCGACGCGGGCGGCTCCATCTTCAAGACATCCGGCGCGGAGCATCCTCTTCTTTCGACGTCTTCTTCCCGAATGAATTCTCCTTTAAATGATGTCATCCAAGATGGCATCCCTTAGATTACGATTGGCTGATAGAATTCTATCAGCCAATCGGAATTAAGGTTGAAAAAATCCTATTGGCTGATGCAATCAGCCAGCCAATAGGATTGAACTTCAATCCTATTGGCTGATCCAATCAGCCAATAGGATTGAGCTCACATTCTATTGGCTGTTCAAATCAGCAGGGAATTTATTTAATCAATAGGGAATTTATTTAATTGTAGTGTTGTGTTAGGTGTTAGTGTAACTTAGGTTTTATTTTACAGGTAAATTTGTATTTATTTTAGCTAGGTAGTTAGTAAATAGTTAATAACTATTTACTAACTTTTCTACCTAGTTAAAATAAATACAAACTTGCCTGTGAAATATAAATAAAACCTAAGCTAGCTACAATGTAATTATTAGTTATATTGTAGCTAGCTTAGGGTTTATTTTTAGGTAAGTATTTAGTTTTAAATATGAATTATTTAGTTATTAATAGTAGGTTTTATTTAGATTTCTTTTAATTATATATAAATTAATGAGTGTTAGGGTTAGGTTTAGACTTAGGTTTAGAGGTTAATAAATGAAATATAGTGGCGGCGACGTTAGAGACGGCAGATTAGGGGTTAATAATATTTAACTAGTGTTTGCGATGTGGGAGTACGGCGGTTTAGGGATTAATATGTTTATTATAGTGGCAGCGACATTGGGGGCAGCAGATTAGGGGTTAATAAGTGTAGGTAGGTTGCGGCGACATTGCGTGAGGGAGCTTAGGGGTTAATAAATATAATGTAGGTGTCGGCGATGTTGGGGGCAGCAGATTAGGGGTTAATAAGTATAATGTAGGTGGCGACGATGTTCGGAGTGGCAGATTAGGGGTTAATAAATATAATGTAGGTGTCGGCGATGCCGGGGGCTGCATATTAGGGGTTAATAAGTGTAAGATTAGGGGTGTTTAGACTCGGGATTCATGTTAGGGTGTTTGGTGTAAACATAAATTTAGTTTCCCCATAGGAATCAATGGGGCTGTGTTATTAAGTTTTACACTGCTTTTTTGCAGGTGTTAGACCTTTTCTCAGCCGGCTCTCTCCATTGATGTCTATGGGGAAATTGTGCACGAGCACGTACAACCAGCTCACCGCTGACTTAAGCAGCGCTGGTATTGGAGTGCGGTATGGAGCACAATTTTGCTCTACGCTCACTTTTTGTCTTTTAACGCCGGGTTTAGAAAAACCTGTAATACCAGCATTATAGGGAAGTGAGTGGTGACAATAACGTGCAAGTTAGCACTGTACCACATAACGCAAAACTCGTAATCTAGCCGTTTCTAATTATCACAATGTACGTTATTTGCAACTAAGCCGTTTGTAGGTAATTATTTTTTAAAGGACCACTCAATGCAGTATAATTGCATTATTAACAAGTGCATAATAAAAAGACAATGGGCCCCATTGAGTTAGGTATCCTATATACATAGCCGCATATAAATACGGCACTTATATTTCACCCGTCGCCCGCAATTTTTACTCCCATAGGCTAACATAGGACCGTGTCGTAAACCGGTATCCAATATCCAGCGCAAGGATTTATGTGGCGAAAATTGAGAAATCTTACTCCATTTTTACCTCGCCATAAAAGGATGCTGTAGCAAGCCTTGCACTGAGTGTGGGAGCACCTTAACTCTCGAAAATGCCTGCAAAAATGAACTAACACCCAACACATGCGCAATGTCTATCTACCTGTCAACCGCAATCCCCCACCGCAATAACTAATATACGGCTAGATTTGGAGTTTGGCGGTAAAAGGGCTGTTAACGCTCCGCGGGTTTTTTTCTGGCCGCACCATAAATTTAACTCTGGTATCGAGAGTTCAAACAAATGCTGCGTTAGGCTCCAAAAAAGGAGCGTAGAGCATTTTTACCGCAAATACAACTCTCGATACCAGAGTTGCTTACGGACGCGGCCGGCCTCAAAAACGTGCTCGTGCACGATTCTCCCATAGGAAACAATGGGGCTGTTTGAGCTGAAAAAAAACCTAACACCTGCAAAAAAGCAGCGTTCAGCTCCTAACGCAGCCCCATTGTTTCCTATGGGGAAACACTTCCTACGTCTGCACCTAACACTCTAACATGTACCCCGAGTCTAAACACCCCTAGCCTTACACTTATTAACCCCTAATCTGCCGCCCCCGCTATCGCTGACCCCTGCATTACACTTTTAACCCCTAATCTGCCGCTCCGTAAACCGCCGCCACCTACGTTATCCCTATGTACCCCTAATCTGCTGCCCTAACATCGCCGACCCCTATGTTATATTTATTAACCCCTAATCTGCCCCCCACAACGTTGCCGACACCTACCTACACTTATTAACCCCTAATCTGCCGACCGGACCTGAGCGCTACTATAATAAAGTTATTAACCCCTAATCCGCCTCACTAACCCTATCATAAATAGTATTAACCCCTAATCTGCCCTCCCTAACATCGCCGACA
Organism: Bombina bombina; assembly: GCF_027579735.1. Lineage (NCBI taxonomy): Eukaryota > Metazoa > Chordata > Amphibia > Anura > Bombinatoridae > Bombina > Bombina bombina. The sequence continues at coordinate 454,590,028 of NC_069501.1, read as the reverse complement.
CCTACCTTCAATTATTAACCCCTAATCTGCCAACCGGAGCTCACCGCTATTCAAATAAATGTATTAACCCCTAAAGCTAAGTCTAACCCTAACACTAACACCCCCCTAAGTTAAATATAATTTTTATCTAACGAAATAAATTAACTCTTATTAAATAAATGATTCCTATTTAAAGCTAAATACTTACCTGTAAAATAAATCCTAATATAGCTACAATATAAATTACATTTATATTATAGCTATTTTAGGATTAATATTTATTTTACAGGTAACTTTGTATTTATTTTAACCAGGTACAATAGCTATTAAATAGTTAAGAACTATTTAATAGTTACCTAGTTAAAATAATTACAAATTTACCTGTAAAATAAATCCTAACCTAAGTTATAATTAAACCTAACACTACCCTATCAATAAAATAATTAAATAAACTACCTACAATTACCTACAATTAACCTAACACTACACTATCAATAAATTAATTAAACACAATTGCTACAAATAAATACAATTAAATAAACTATCTAAAGTACAAAAAATAAAAAAGAACTAAGTTACAGAAAATAAAAAAATATTTACAAACATAAGAAAAATATTACAACAATTTTAAACTAATTACACCTACTCTAAGCCCCCTAATAAAATAACAAAGACCCCCAAAATAAAAAATTCCCTACCCTATTCTAAAATACAAAAATTACAAGCTCTTTTACCTTACCAGCCCTGAACAGGGCCCTTTGCGGGGCATGCCCCAAGAATTTCAGCTCTTTTGCCTGTAAAAAAAAAACATACAATACCCCCCCCCAACATTACAACCCACCACCCACATACCCCTAATCTAACCCAAACCCCCTTAAATAAACCTAACACTAATCCCCTGAAGATCTTCCTACCTTGTCTTCACCATCCAGGTATCACCGATCCGTCCTGGCTCCAAGATCTTCATCCAACCCAAGCGGGGGTTGGCGATCCATAATCCGGTGCTCCAAAGTCTTCCTCCTATCCGGCAAGAAGAGGACATCCGGACCGGCAAACATCTTCTCCAAGCGGCATCTTCTATGTTCTTCCATCCGATGACGACCGGCTCCATCTTGAAGACCTCCAGCGCGGATCCATCCTCTTCTTCCGACGACTAGACGACGAATGACGGTTCCTTTAAGGGACGTCATCCAAGATGGCGTCCCTCGAATTCCGATTGGCTGATAGGATTCTATCAGCCAATCGGAATTAAGGTAGGAATTTTCTGATTGGCTGATGGAATCAGCCAATCAGAATCAAGTTCAATCCGATTGGCTGATCCAATCAGCCAATCAGATTGAGCTCGCATTGTATTGGCTGATCGGAACAGCCAATAGAATGCGAGCTCAATCTGATTGGCTGATTGGATCAGCCAATCGGATTGAACTTGATTCTGATTGGCTGATTCCATCAGCCAATCAGAAAATTCCTACCTTAATTCCGATTGGCTGATAGAATCCTATCAGCCAATCGGAATTCGAGGGACGCCATCTTGGATGACGTCCCTTAAAGGAACCGTCATTCGTCGTCTAGTCGTCGGAAGAAGAGGATGGATCCGCGCTGGAGGTCTTCAAGATGGAGCCGGTCGTCATCGGATGGAAGAACATAGAAGATGCCGCTTGGAGAAGATGTTTGCCGGTCCGGATGTCCTCTTCTTGCCGGATAGGAGGAAGACTTTGGACCCTCTTCTGGACTTCTTCAGTGGATGTCTAGCCCCCGCTTGGGTTGGATGAAGATCTTGGAGCCAGGACGGATCGGTGAACCTGGCATGGTGAAGACAAGGTAGGAAGATCATCAGGGGCTTAGTGTTAGGTTTATTTAAGGGGGGTTTGGGTTAGATTAGGGGTATGTGGGTGGTGGGTTGTAATGTTGGGGGGGGGGTATTGTATGTTTTCTTTTACAGGCAAAAGAGCTGAACTTCTTGGGGCATGCCCCGCAAAGGGCCCTGTTCAGGGCTGGTAAGGTAAAAGAGCTTGTAACTTTTTAAATTTAGAATAGGGTAGGGAATTTTTTATTTTGGGGGTCTTTGTTATTTTATTAGGGGGCTTAGAGTAGGTGTAATTAGTTTAAAATTGTTGTAATATTTTTCTTATGTTTGTAAATATTTTTTTATTTTCTGTAACTTAGTTCTTTTTTATTTTTTGTACTTTAGATAGTTTATTTAATTGTATTTATTTGTAGCAATTGTGTTTAATTAATTTATTGATAGTGTAGTGTTAGGTTAATTGTAGGTAATTGTAGGTAGTTTATTTAATTATTTTATTGATAGGGTAGTGTTAGGTTTAATTATATCTTAGGTTAGGATTTATTTTACAGGTAAATTTGTAATTATTTTAACTAGGTAACTATTAAATAGTTCTTAACTATTTAATAGCTATTGTACCTGGTTAAAATAAATACAAAGTTACCTGTAAAATAAATATTAATCCTAAAATAGCTATAATATAAATGTAATTTATATTGTAGCTATATTAGGATTTATTTTACAGGTAAGTATTTAGCTTTAAATAGGAATCATTTATTTAATAAGAGTTAATTTATTTCGTTAGATAAAAATTATATTTAACTTAGGGGGGTGTTAGTGTTAGGGTTAGACTTAGCTTTAGGGGTTAATACATTTATTAGAATAGCGGTGAGCTCCGGTCGGCAGATTAGGGGTTAATAATTGAAGGTAGGTGTCGGCGATGTTAGGGAGGGCAGATTAGGGGTTAATACTATTTATGATAGGGTTAGTGAGGCGGATTAGGGGTTAATAACTTTATTATAGTAGCGCTCAGGTCCGCTCGGCAGATTAGGGGTTAATAAGTGTAGGTAGGTGTCGGCGACGTTGTGGGGGGCAGATTAGGGGTTAATAAATATAACATAGGGGTCGGCGATGTTAGGGGCAGAAGATTAGGGGTACATAGGGATAACGTAGGTGGCGGCGATTTGCGGTCGGAAGATTAGGGGTTAATTATTTTAAGTAGCTTGCGGCGACGTTGTGTGGGGCAAGTTAGGGGTTAATAAATATAATATAGGGGTCGGCGGGGTTAGGGGCAGCAGATTAGGGGTACATAAGTATAACGTAGGTGGCGGTCGGCAGATTAGGGGTTAAAAATTTTAATCGAGTGTCGGCGATGTGGGGGGACCTCGGTTTAGGGGTACATAGGTAGTTTATGGGTGTTAGTGTAGTTTAGGGTACAGTAGTTAAGAGCTTTATAAACCGGCGTTAGCCAGAAAGCTCTTAACTCCTGCTATTTTCAGGCGGCTGGAATCTTGTCGTTAGAGCTCTAACGCTCACTGCAGAAACGACTCTAAATACCGGCGTTAGAAAGATCCCATTGAAAAGATAGGCTACGCAAATGGCGTAGGGGGATCTGCGGTATGGAAAAGTCGCGGCTGTAAAGTGAGCGTTAGACCCTTTAATCACTGACTCCAAATACCAGCGGGCGCCCAAAACCAGCGTTAGGAGCCTCTAACGCTGGTTTTGACGGCTACCGCCGAACTCTAAATCTAGGCCATAGTGTATTAACCACTATATCCACCATCAAACCCACACCGCAAGTAAAAACTAAAATATTAACCCCTAAATCCGTCAACCTCGCAAACTACCTATTAAAACTATTAACCCCTAATCTGCCATTAACCCACAACGCAATAAACCTATTAAAGTATTAACCCTTAAACCGTCAAAGCCCACAACGCAATAAACCTATTCAAGTATTAACCCCTAAACCTACTGAAATTCTATTGGCTGATTTGAATAGCCAATAGAATTTTAGTAGTTCTTATCTGTCATATCACAGTATTTCTCAATCTCTATACTTCATGTTCTCCACGTTTCACTGTCCCTTTAAACATAATATCACATGACCGTTATGCCTTTATAAGCCCTCCTCTCTAATTCAACGATGCTTGGTAATTTGATTCGCATGAGGAGTGATCACAACTTTCAAGAAGCTCTCTCTATTTTCGTCAAGTTGTTTACTAACTTTATATCTGCAAAGTTCTTTTCAATCACAGGACAGCATACTTCATTCTGAAACGCTAACTAACATACAGCGTGTCTGCAGTAGTTCCGCGTCTGACGTCATCAGCACTCCAGGAGTCAGTGTCGCAGCTCCTCTCTGTTGCCGGATTCTACACTGCTTCTCAGGACAACTTATTGCTAGCTAGCAAAGTCTTCACAAGTACACGCTGGTCATGAAGTGTTGGGTATCGTACTAAACATAAAGTTATTGCTGAAGTTACGCTAATTTCATATGTTCCAAAGACTGTATATACTAACAATTCAATCTGATACATATACGTTACTAATGGAAAGTTTGCATGTTTAACATCTTCTGCATATATCCTGGTTATTTCTGCATACAATACATTGCCATAACAATCCTGCTGCATTCATAAATAAGGTTGCATATGAACTTTACTAACCTGAACATTCAAGCATTGTACCTGAGTGATAAGCTACATTCTATTTAAAGAGATACTAACAGAGCTTCAATTACATAAAGTTATAATTTATTCTATATCCAAAGTGATTATTATTGTTTAGCAAATGCTATTATATTATTTAGGAGAGTATTAGCACATTCACATTGTTGTGCATATCTCCAGCAACTAAAGTTAGTTGTACTTTTGACCTAAACAGGTCACCCTCAGTCAATGAGCAGAATAAGGTTCCTAGTTTATCAAGGTACCTAGGTTTGGTGTGAGACTGAGTGGAGTAGATACAACTGGGTTCACATTAATCATATAATAAATCCTCACATATTACCAAGCCACCCTTAACCCACTTGTATCTATAATGGATGTTACTGAATTATCCAACCGTGTTGGAACCCTTTCTCAAAATATGGATATAATGATCCAAGGTCTTAGGGACCTCCAAGTTGAAAATCAGGAATTACGAAAATATATTAGGGATCATGTACCTGCTCAAACTTTACCATCACCTCTTGTTTCCCCTGAGCCACAAATATGTCCACCTGAGAGATTTTCTGGAGACAGAACTCAATTTAGAGACTTCAAAAATTCATGTACTTTATTATTTTCATTGAAACCAAGAACCTATCTTACCGAAAGGGTTAAAGTTCTAACGGTAATTTCTTATCTCACTGGTGAAGCCAAGGCATGGGCTAATGCATACTATGAGAAAGAAGATCCTATCTTAAACTCATTAGAATCATTTTTTAATGCCATGTCCTTACTATATGAAGATCATGACAAACAAGCTTCAGCAGAAAATTCTATCAGACATTTGCGACAAGGTAGACGCCCTGTAGAAGAATATATAACTGATTTCAAAAGATGGGCACCTGACACACAGTGGAATAACCCAGCTTTGACAAATCAATTCCGTATTGGATTAGCGGATGCTCTAAAAGATGAATTGGCACGTGTGGTTATTCCTAAGGACTTAGAAAATCTTATGACCTTGTCTATATCTATTGATCGTCGTCTGAGGGAAAGGAAGATTGAAAGAGGGTCATCAGAATTATCTACCAAGAACGCCTATAGCTCTCATTCAGTTTCCACTGTCCGTTCAACAGATGAGCCTATGGAGATAGGTTTTGTCAAAGGTCCTCTTAAACCTGAAGAAAAGGCTAGACGAAGACAACATAATCTTTGTTTATATTGTGCTGCTAAGGACCACGGAGTAAAGGAGTGTCCAATTCTGTTAAAATCAAAAAAGGGTAAGCAAGAGATAGCTCATTTAAATGAGACTGTTATAAAAAACTCATCTCACTTTACTCTTTCTGTTTGTCTACAGTGGGATCAACATCAACTTAAAGCCCAGGTGGTAATCGATTCAGGAGCAACTAATAATTTCATTCATTCATCTTTTGTTGAAAATCACAAGATACCTATAATTAAAAAATTAATTGCATTACCTATTCGAGTCGTTGATGGTTCTTTTATCAATTCAGGTCCTGTTACCCATCATACAGATCCATTATCATTAACATTTTCATCAGGTCACTCTGAATTGTGTACCTTCGAGGTTATTCATTCTCCTTTGTACCCCATAATTCTAGGACTTTCATGGCTAAAGAAACATCAACCAACCATCTCATGGAATAGTGGTACTATTTCCTTCGACTCACCATATTGTAAAACACACTGTACACAATCACAAACTATATTACAGGTTGATATGACAAATATACCAACAGAGTACTCAGATTTTTATGATGTTTTTGATAAGGTTGAGGCTCAATCTCTACCTCCCCACAGACCTTACGACTGTCCTATCGATTTAAAACCAAACAGTAAAATTCCTTATGGTCGTATATATCCACTCTCTGAACCAGAACTGCTTCATCTCAAAGGATATCTTGAGGAAAATCTAAAGAAAGGTTTTATTCGGCCTTCTACATCTTCAGCTGGTGCCGGGATCTTTTTCGTGAAGAATAAAGATGACAGTCTCAGGCCTATAATTGACTATAGACAACTGAACAACTGTACAATAAAAAATAGATATCCTTTACCTCTTATTCCAGAACTCATAGAGAGGTTACAGGGTGCTACCATTTTCACCAAACTGGATTTAAGAGGTGCATATAATTTAATTAGAATTCGCAAAGGTGATGAATGGTTAACTGCCTTTCGTACTAGGTATGGTCTCTATGAGTATTGTGTCATGCCTTTTGGTTTGTGCAATGCACCTGCAACTTTTCAGTTTTTCATTAATGATGTTTTCAAAGATTTACTTGACACATACATTGTCATTTATTTGGACGATATTCTCATTTATTCAAATTCCAAAGAGGATCACATACAACATGTCAGAACAGTTCTTTCAAGATTAAGACAGAACAACTTATATGTTAAGGCAGAAAAATGTATATTCAATTCTGATACTATTTCTTTCCTGGGGTATCATATTTCACCAAAAGGAATATCCATGGAGGACAACAAAGTACAAGCTATCACTAACTGGCCTATTCCAAAAAATAAGAAAGAGCTCCAGAGATTCTTAGGATTCTCAAATTTTTATAGAAAATTTATTAAAGGTTTCTCTACTATCGCAAAACCTCTCACACTACTCACCCGAAAGAACAACAAATACCACTGGAACCAACAGGCAGATGATTCTTTTATCGCTCTCAAACATAGTTTCATTACCGCTCCAATCCTACAATTCCCAGATCCATCGAAACAATATACATTAGAAGTAGATGCATCCGAATTTGCAATAGGAGCCATTCTGTCTCAAAGAGATTCTTCTACCAACATGCTTCATCCTGTCGCATATTATTCTCGGGTGATGAATTCGGCCGAAATTAATTACCCAATTGGGGAAAAAGAACTTCTAGCCATCAAGGCTGCATTCGAATTTTGGAGACATCTATTAGAAGGGGCAAGATTTCCAATCATCATATTTACAGATCATCGTAATCTACAATATCTAAAAACTAACAAAAGTCTTTCTTCCAGACAAGTCAGATGGAGCTTATTCTTTACTAGATTTGATTTTATAATCACTTATCGTCCAGGAGTAAGAAATACAAAGGCAGATGCTCTATCTAGATATTCAACTCCATTAACTGAGAGTTCTGAACTAAACTCAATAATACCACCAGAAAAATTCATTGGCCTCTTAGTGGGGAAAACATCTATTCTCAAAGAACAGCAACAGAATGATCCATTGATTAATGATTCTAGGATTCATAAAGGTAATGATGGATTTTTCTACCATGGTCATGCACTGTATGTTCCAGAATCTCTTAGGAATGACATTTTAGCTATGGCACATGATATTCCACTTTCAGGACATCCTGGTTTCAAGAAAACTCTTCATTTAATTCAAAGGGATTTCTGGTGGCCACATATGATTCAGTCTGTAAAACAGTACATACAAGGGTGTGCTGTATGTACCAAATGTAAATCTCAAAGAATTCACCCTTATGGTTTACTTTTATCTCTTCCAATCGCTGACAGACCTTGGCAAGATATTGCCCTAGACTTCATTGTCGATCTACCTCCCTCTTCTAACAACACAGTCATCCTGGTTGTTGTGGATCTCTTTTCAAAAATGGCACATTTTATACCTATTCACACTTTGCCAACAGCTTCAGAAACAGCAGATTTGTTCATCAAACATATTGTCAGATTGCATGGGTTACCTAAGTCTATTACGACTGACAGGGGTACACAATTTACCTCTCGATTTTGGACACAACTCTGTTCTAGTTTGCATATTGATCGCCGTTTGAGTTCAGCTTACCATCCTCAAACAAACGGTCAGACCGAAAGGACTAATCAGAGTTTAGAGCAATATCTAAGATGCTACTGTACATTTCAGCAAGACAACTGGTCTTCTCTTCTACCTACTGCTGAATTCTCCTATAATAACACCATTAATTCATCTACCAATACAACTCCATTTTTCATTAACTATGGGTTTCATCCTTCTTATCATCTTCTTCAAAGATCAGAAAGTTCTTGTCCCTTGGTAAATGACACTGTGAATACAATTGCTGAAGGATTCATTCAACTAAAACAGATATTACTACAATCTCAAGAAAGGCAAAAACGTTATTATGACTTAAGGAGAACGAAACCTCCTGATTATAAGGTGGGAGATCTAGTTTGGTTGTCTTCTAAACACTTGAAGCTTCACATTCCCAGTAAAAAGCTTGGTTCGCTGTTTATTGGTCCTTACAAAATTATTAGGATTGTTAATGCTAATGCTGTCACTTTACAACTACCAAATTCTTTTAAGATACATCCAACATTTCATGTATCCCTTTTGAAACCTTATGTTCCAGTCAGAGATCAAGTCTTGACAACTCAAGTTCCGACACTCATTGAGGATGAAGTATCATATGAAGTTGATTCCATTTTGGATTCTAGATTCTATAAGAATTCTCTACAGTATTTGGTTCGGTGGAAAGATTATTCATCAGAGGAGGATTCTTGGGAACCATCCACTAACTTATCAGCCCCTAGATTGGTATCTCTGTTTCATCGCAGACATCCAGACCGTCCCAAACCCTGATCTGCGGAGCAGATCGTTAAGGGGGGTGTCCTGTCATATCACAGTATTTCTCAATCTCTATACTTCATGTTCTCCACGTTTCACTGTCCCTTTAAACATAATATCACATGACCGTTATGCCTTTATAAGCCCTCCTCTCTAATTCAACGATGCTTGGTAATTTGATTCGCATGAGGAGTGATCACAACTTTCAAGAAGCTCTCTCTATTTTCGTCAAGTTGTTTACTAACTTTATATCTGCAAAGTTCTTTTCAATCACAGGACAGCATACTTCATTCTGAAACGCTAACTAACATACAGCGTGTCTGCAGTAGTTCGGCGTCTGACGTCATCAGCACTCCGGGAGTCAGTGTCGCAGCTCCTCTCTGTTGCCGGATTCTACACTGCTTCTCAGGACAACTTATTGCTAGCTAGCAAAGTCTTCACAAGTACACGCTGGTCATGAAGTGTTGGGTATCGTACTAAACATAAAGTTATTGCTGAAGTTACGCTAATTTCATATGTTCCAAAGACTGTATATACTAACAATTCAAGCTGATACATATACGTTACTAATGGAAAGTTTGCATGTTTAACATCTTCTGCATATATCCTGGTTATTTCTGCATACAATACATTGCCATAACAATCCTGCTGCATTCATAAATAAGGTTGCATATGAACTTTACTAACCTGAACATTCAAGCATTGTACCTGAGTGATAAGCTACATTCTATTTAAAGAGATACTAACAGAGCTTCAATTACATAAAGTTATAATTTATTCTATATCCAAAGTGATTATTATTGTTTAGCAAATGCTATTATATTATTTAGGAGAGTATTAGCACATTCACATTGTTGTGCATATCTCCAGCAACTAAAGTTAGTTGTACTTTTGACCTAAACAGGTCACCCTCAGTCAATGAGCAGAATAAGGTTCCTAGTTTATCAAGGTACCTAGGTTTGGTGTGAGACTGAGTGGAGTAGATACAACTGGGTTCACATTAATCATATAATAAATCCTCACATTATCCTATTGGCTGATTTGAACAGCCAATAGGATTTCAGTAGCTCTCATCCTATACGGCGGAGATCGTATGAAGAGAATCCTCCACGCTCCATGGCTCCACGGTCACCAGTCTTCAGTTCCAGGCTCGCCGGTCTTCACTTCCAGGGTCGCCGATCTTCAGCTCCGCGGTCATCGGTCTTCAGCTCCGCCCTCAGCTCTGCGCCGGCTGGTTCCTGGAAGAAGAAAGAAGAGGTCGCCGCTTGGAAGAAGGCTTCACCGCCTGGAACAGGACCTTCTCCGCCGGACTTCAGGACAGGTGAGGACCACTTGGGGGTTAGAATTAGGGTTTTTTAAGGGATATTTGGGGGGGTTATTTTATTTAGATAGGGTGGGCAGTAAAAGAGCTGAATGCCCTTTTAAGGGCAATGCCCAACAAATGCCCTTTTCAGGGCAATGGGTAGTTTAGGGTTTTTAGTGTTAGGTTATTTTATTTGGGGGGGGTTTGGTGGGTGGGGGGTTTTACTGTAAGTGGGTAGGTTGTGTATTTTCTTGAAAAAGAGCTGATTATCTTGGGGCAATGCCCTGCAATAAGCCATTTTAAGGGCTACTGGTAGTTTATTAGATTAGGGGGAGTTTTTATTTTGGGGGGCTTTTTTATTTTCATAGGAATTAGGTATAATTTTTGTAAAATTTGGTAATTTTCTTTATTATTTTCTGTAATCTTAGATTTTTTATTTTCTGTAATTGTAGCTTAAAGGGACAGTCTACTCCAGAATTTTTATTAGACTGTCCCTTTAATTTATAGTTAGTTTATTTGTATTTTTAAAGTAGTGTTAGGTTTTTTTAATTTAATAGTAACTTTAGTATTTTGTAAATGAGGTAATTTGGGTTCATTTAGGGGGTGTTAGGTTAGGTGGGTTAGGTTAGGTTAGGGGGGTCAGGTTAGGGGTTAGGTTTATTGCATTGTGGGCTTTGGCGGTTTAGGGGTTAATACTTTAATAGGTTTATTGCGTTGTGGGCTTTGGTGGTTTAGGGGTTAATACTTTAATAGGTTTATTGCGTTGTGGGTTAATGGCGGATTAGGGGTTAATAGTTTTAATAGGTAGTTTGCGAGGTTGGGGTTGGCGGATTTAGGGGTTAATAATTTAGTTATTACTTGCGGTGTGGGTTTGATGGCGTATATAGGGGTTAATAGTTTATTTAGGCTTATTGCGTTGTGGGGGGTTGTCGGTTTAGGGGTTAATACATTTATTATTAGTAGTGAGAGGGGGGATTGCAGATATAGGGGTTTTTACGTGTCAGGCTTATTTTTGGGAGGCATGTTAGACTTTTACGGGAGATTTGTTATTTTCTTTACTTTTCTTAGGCGCCAGCAGTTTCTAAAGTGGAAGGGAGCCTTCCCCGATATACAGGAATTGAAACAATTGCCTATAGATGCTTATCGCCAAGGCAATACAATGGGCAAAAAATTGGTGCATGCCTATAGAAATGTTACTATTAAGAGTGGCCAACAAAAGTTCTTTGGCACCCCTAAGAATTGGACTTTCCCATGCCTTGGATGTGCCCAATGTAATTGTGTGATCAAGGGAGGAGAGATATCCCATCCCCACACAGGCAAGACATTTAAAATCCCAGGGTATTTTACATCTAATTCAACATATGTAGTGTATGCACTCAAGTGCCCATGTGGCCTGTTATACATAGGCGAGACTACTCAGAAGTTCAAGGACCGCTTCTGCCAGCACAAATACAATATTGGCAATGAGAAACAATCCCATCTTCCTGTCCCCTCTCACTTTTTGGAAAAGGGCCATCAAGCCAATCAGTTAAGATTTATGGTTATTGATCATGTTAGTAAAAAGCCAAGAGGAGGAGACAGAATGAGGGATTTGTTATACAAAGAAGCCAAATGGATTTGGCTATTAGATACCATGACATCTAAAGGCCTCAATAAGGAGTTTGATCTGTTACCATTAATTTGATTTGTTTGCTCTATACATTGAAATCTTTTTGTGCATGCCTCTGGTTCTGTATTATTCATTGTTTTTAATTTTATTTATTTTTTCTGAGGGTCCAATTCCCCCCCCCCCTTTTCAGTCTTTATTGGGTTAAAAATCAATTACAAGTGTTTGTGTGATGTCATTATTTAGACACGCCCATTGTCAACTTGGGGATTGGTCCTTCATTAATTGCCTTGTGAATAAAGTTGTGTTCACAACTCAGTGTATGTAAGCTTGAGAAAGAGGCCTCAAAGTAGCCTCAAAACGTTGCTTCAATAAAGGTGTTTCCTTTCATCAGAGTGCAACCTTCTGTTTTGTCTACATTATACTAGCTCTAAACCTTGGAGGGGGGTCCATGAAGGTTTTAGCACCTACCTTCTGTATTTCAACAGTCTTTGTTCATACTGGGGATGTCCCTGGAGTTCGGATCCAAATAGTGACTATTTCCAGTTTCTAAAGTGGCGCAAGTCGCTGGCGACTCCAGAAATTTGCATTTACGCTCATTTCTGGACATCGCTAGTTGATCCGACTTACGGCACTTTATGAGCTGCCGGCGCCGTATATGTAATACCCCGATGTGCAAGGTGAAATTACGGGCGGCGTGGGTTGAAGCGCTTGCGTTGAAGCCTACGCTGTATATGTAATCGTGCCCAATGATTTAACACCTACTCTGAATTTCAAATAAGCAGTAGATTTTATTCAGACAAATTTATTTTTCTCCCATTTTCCGCCCCCCCCCCTCAATCATGTGACCAATATCAGCCAATCACAGACTAGTATATGTATACCCTGTGAGCTTGTGCACATGCTTAATAGGATCTTGTTACCCAAAAAAGTGTGAATATAAAAAGAATGTGCAAAATTTGATAATGGAAGTAAATTGGAAAGTATCTTAAAACTGCATGCTCTGTCTGAATCATAAAGGTTTATTTTGAATTGAGTGTCCATTTAAGCATTCTAGAATTATGCTAAGTTGGGGCCCCTAGAACTGAAATGTTCCTAAGGGTTAAATCCTAAGGTTATGTAAATTGAAAAACTGGCTGAGTGTGTGCATATATTTGTTGTAATATAGTAGCAAGGCTGGTCTTAATGTTTAAAAGGTAATTCCATACTTGAACTGGCCTCTTTACTTCCTAAGGGGCCCATTTATCAAGCTCCGTATGGAGCTGGAGGGCCCGTGTTTCTGGCGAGCCTTCAGACTTGCCAGAAACACAAGTTATGGAGCAGTGGTCTAAAGACCGCTGCTCCATAACCTGTCCACCTGCTCTGAGGAGGTAGACAGACATCATCACAATTCAACCCGATCAAATATGATCAGGTTGATTGACACCCCCTGGCCGTGAATCTGCAGGGGGTGGCATTGCACCAGCAGTTTACAAGAGCTGCTGGTGCAATGCTGAATGCGGAGAGCTTATTGCTCTCCGCATTCAGCAAGGTCTGTCGGACATGATCCGCAATGTCGGATCATGTCCAACAGACCTTTCATAAATAGGCCCATAATTCTTAAAGATTCCGAACCTCCCTTCACACATGATCATTTTGTTTGTTTTATTTTCTGAGTTGGCTTGCTGCTTTGATAGTTATGACTATGATAGAGACAATAACGTCAAAATTACATTTTAATGATTCATATTGAGTATGCAATTAAAAAAAATCGAATTTACCTCAATTATGAACATGTGCACAATCTTTGTATATGCACGCTTTCTGAGGCATTAGGTGTCAAACTGTATCACTTCTCTGGATTTCCTCTGCTACTTTCCTGGCCGTTATTAGGAGGTCAGGTAGGATTTCCTCCAGAATAGAAAATACAGAATAGAAAACACAGGTGCTGAGCATACATACCTGTAAAGGACTCTGTCAGAAAGCAGTCCAATGCAGCAAGGTACAGATGGCACAGGCGGAGTGGAAAACAGGCAGATTACAGTAACATATAGTCACACAAATGCAGCAGGATTCAGGTGGTAACAGGCAGAGTTCAGTAACAGAATGGTAGTCCAGATACAACAAAGCTACAATAGGCACATGCACGGGCAGAGTAATATAACAGGCGGAGTAGAGTTCAACAACCGAATGGCAGTCCAGATCCAGAAAAGGTACAATGGGCGCAGGTAAATAATATATAAAAGGCAGAGTTCAGTAACAGAACTATCCAATATCAGCAAAATAGTATAATACAGACTCACCAAAGATGCAGAATGCTACACAATAATCTGGCACTGGTGAAGGAACAAACAGACCTTTTAAATCCGAGTATACAAATTTGGCTGATGGCTGTCACATGATATAGAGAGGAGGGGAAATATAAGTAATTTTTATTTTTTTTATTATGCACTTGTTGATTGTGCAGTTCTACTATATTTAATGGTCCTTTAAGGTTGCAGGTAGACACCTTTTACCATGGCTGGTTCAGTGGAACTAGTACCTATAGATCTTTTTCCCTTTGTTTTGCTATTTCCTCCATTGTTGCCTGCTCTATTCTTTAGTTATCGTAGCCCCCTTATTGGTTCGAAATTTTTATTTGTACCCCACGTTAGATTTGTAAAATCAATATACCTTAAATCCATAATCTGTTGAAAAACAATATAGGATGTGTGTCGGTAACTTAGATACAAAGCAAATGCATGCCAGTATATTACACCTTTATTTAAATTACAGATACTTTGTAACTTCTACTGTACAAGATGTAATAATATGACTTTTACAATGAACTCATTATTGTGTGTGTGTGTATATATATATATATATATATATATATATATACACATATATGTCTTTCACACTGACTTACAGCTAGATTACGAGTTGTGTGTTACGGCTCTTAACGCTGAAAATATAAAAAAAAATATTGGCTGATTCATCATCCAATATAATTAGAGCTGCTTAAATCATATTGGCTGGTTTGAACAGCCAATACGATTTTAGCAGCTCTCATTCTATTGGCTGATTCAAATCTTTCAGCCAATAGGAATGCAAGGGATGCCATCATGAATCGCGTACCTTGCATTGAAGATTCAGTGTACGACAACGACCGTATGAAGAGGATGCTCTGCGCCGGATGTCTTCAGGATGGACCTGCTCCGTGCTGCCGGGATCAAGATAGAAGATGCCACCTGGATGACGATTGAAGAGGCCGCCTGGATGAAGACTTCTCACCGCCTGGATGAGGACTTCGCCGCCCGGATGAAGATTGAAGAGGTCGCCTGGATGAAGACTTCTCGCCGCCTGGATGAGGACTTCTCAGTCGGGATGAAGATCGTTTAAGCGGGACTTCAAAAACTGTAAGTGGATCGTCGGGGGTAGGTTTTTTTAAGGGGTTTTCAGGTTTTTTTTTTTTTAGATTAGGGTTTGGGCAGCAAAAGAGCTAAATGCCCAATGGCAATGGGTAGCATAGGTTTTTCAGATAGTTTTTTTTTATTTTGGGGGTTTGGGGGTTTGTAATGTTAGTGGGTATTTGTATTTTTTTTACACCGAAAGAGCTGATATCTTTAGGGCCTTTTAAGGGTCATTGGTAGTTTATTCTAGATTAGGTTTTTTATTTTGGGGTGTTTTTTAATGGGTATTAGAATAGGAATAATTTTAAATAATTTTTTATAATTGGTTTGTTATTTTGTGTAATGTATTTTTTTAGGGGGTGTTTGTTTTTGTTTGTAGCAAAATAGATGTTTAACTTAGGGCAATGCCCTACAAAAGCCCCTTTTAAGGGCCCTTGGTAGTTTGAGGGGTGGGGGTTTGTATACTGTTAGAGGGTGTTTGTTTTATGTTTGTAGCAAAAGAGCTGTTTAACTTAGGGGAATTCCCTTACAAAAGGCTCTTTTAAGGGCCCTTGGTAGTTTGGGGGGTGGGGGTTTGTATACTGTTAGGGGGTGTTTGTTTTATTTTTGTAGCAAAAGAGCTGTTTAACTTAGGGCAATGCCCTACAAAAGGCCCTTTTAATGGCCCCCAAAAGGTCCTTTTAAGGGCCCTTGATTGTTTATTCTAGAATAGGCTTTTTTATTTTGGGGTGTTTTTTTTTTTTTAAAGGGTATTATAATAGGAATAATTTTTATCTGTTTGGATAATTTGGTGGGTTTTTTTTGGAATGGTAGGTTTTTTTATTTTTTGCGCAACATCTGCCTTTCACAGAGAAGAACTTTCCTGAAGCATATCAGTCTGATCCTGACCTCACAGTGCAGTTCAGCCCCAAAATACCAGGCAGAGAGAAGCGCTCAACCTGGTAATGAACACTAGCATTAGGCCAAAACGTACATCTGGGGTTTTGCTGTTTAACTCGTTCAGAGAGGGATTGATGGTATTTCGGGGCTGTACTGTACTGTTAAGTCAGGATCAGACTGATATGCTTCAGGAAAGTTCTTCTCTGCGAAAGGCACATGATGAGCAAAAAGAGGCTGCTTCTTGGGTGGTAACAAGTCATAGAACAAGCTATTATGCTATTGTTCGTTCCCAGGTTGAGCGCTTCTCTCTTTTTATTTATGCAAATTATGATACTTAGGGATGGAAGTCTCCCTAAGTGTGATGCGGGAATCCAGACGTGGACCCATTGCTCAGTGTGCCTAGAGGGATATGGCTGCACCTCACTGACGAGACCCACAATAGGCCGATATGTACTTCTGAGGTCGCTTCTTGGGCCTTTGGCTGGGATCAAGTGCAGTTTTCTGTGCTTGGTCTTGGTTGAAAGATTTGCTGCCTGGAGACCTTCTCCTTTGGCCTTGGGGCCTTTCCCTTCGGGGTTTGGGCTCCTGCTGCTATTCGGTGGGTGGCTACTCCTTAGGCGTAGAGCAACTGGCTAGTAGGGCCGTCCCCTTGGCCTTGTGGCATCATCCCTGGACTTCAGCCACATGCTGCTTTTGGGGGCGCTCTGAAATCCAGCCTAAAGAGGCAAAAGGACAATTATAGCTACCAATGTGCCAAACGTTCCCCATACACTTTGGGTGTTGATTTCTGAGGACTTCCGAGAGAAGATTGGTTTGGTTCATGTCGAGCAGGTTGTTTTGGAGGGTGTTTTGAAGATGCCAAGAGCAAGTTTGCATTGTGTTCAGTCTTTTCTTTCAAGAGGGATTTTTGATGTGGCTTTCACCGATGAGCATGGTTTACAGACCTGCTATCAATGGACTATTGATATGGCTGCTGCTCCAGAGTTGATGGGCATGAGATTTGTTGCCTGTGTGCAGAGGAAGAGAAGAATCCCGATGACAGTACATATGTACAACCCTTGGGTCACTGATGTGGAAATTTGTCTGTTTCTTTGTCGCTACTTTGATGATGTTCAAGGAGGTAGCAAGCTAAAGAATCAATTTGGGACTTTCAATGGAAAATGCAGGTTCTAGGTGCAGTTTTTGCCAGATGAATTAGGTATTGGTGGAAAGAAACACCCTCTACAGACTTTCGCCATTGGTGGAAATAGAGGTTTCCTATACTATGATGACATGCCTCTGTTTTGCCATAGTTGCAACCTGTTTGGTCACATTGCTGAAAATTGCCCAGGTGACAGATGTTGAAATTGCGGTGAGGAGGATCATCTTGTTGCCCACTGTAGTAAACGCCGGACCTGTGACCTGTGTGGTTCTTCAAGTCATCTGTGCAGGATGTGTCCTTTGATGATGTTGCAGGGGCTTGATAGAGTGAAGCCTTCCTACGCTGATGTTGCAAAAAACATCTTCAGTTGCAGTTGAGCCATCTGTGAATGAGGAGGAGGTCTTTAACTCTATATTACCTCTTTTGTGTAAGAAAACAGCAGTTGGGGTCCCTGTCGGAGAGGTGTCTGATGCTTCTGTGGTGGTTCCTGTGGCTGAGAAGGTGGAGGAAGCCCAATCTAATATTCAGGAGGTGGATCTTGCTACATCTAATGTGATAGCTGCTTCTGATGTTCTTGAAGCCCTGTTGCCCAATTCTGTGGATGATACTGTTAATGTTCCTGGGACAGAGAATTTTTCCTTCACTGAGTCATCTTGTGATCCTGCTCCTGATGCTGTTCTTGGTGAAGGGGAGAACTTTGATTGGTATGCTGTTGTGTCCTCTGGTTCTGAGGAGGATATGGACACTGCAGGGAAAAAATCTGCCTCCAAGCGGAAAAAGGTGTGGATTCTGATGGATGGGAGAGTCCTGATTTGGATCTTCCAGTAGTTAAGAGTGCAGATCCAGATACTGGAAGTGATGCTGACTCTTTCATTTCAGAGTTTCCTTCTGTCTCTACTAAAGACGTTCCCTCTGACTCAAGCCAGAGTATAGGTGACTTTTCTGATGCCTCTTCTGTTGGTTATCTAGATAAAAGAGATGTGAACCAACTTGCTGAAGTTACTGGTTATGAATCTGGCAAGGGGGAGCCTAGGAGGTCGGAACATCACAGAGGCATATTTAAAGGATCTCCTTTGAGTTCTAAGAAAAAGAAAGGAAAGAAGAAGCCCTGATGTTTATTCTTTTTTTGTTTTTCTTTAATTTATTTTTATGATGTTTCTAACCATTTCTTCCCTTAATGTCAGGTGTATGAAAACTATAGCAAGGAGAGCTGCAATTTTTAAGTTATTATTGTATGTTCTGCTAATATTTTTTGTTTGCAGGAATGTGGTTTCTCTGAACATCCTAAATGTGCTGACTGGGAATATGGTCCTAAAGTATGGTCTTGTTCTTCTAATAGGAATGGAGGGGTGGGAGTTTTGTTAAAGCTTTTTTTTATATACTTAATGTAGTTCATATTGTCCCAGGTCGGGTTCTTTTGGTTAGTTTTAGTTTTTTGGGACTGTTTTTCATTTGTTTAATGTATATGCTTCTCCAAATAGGGTAGAACGTTTGCTTAATTTTGAAACATTAAAGTTTTTTCTGCCAGGTCGAGAGCCAACATTTTTAGTTAGGGATTTTAATTGTATTATTAAGAATGGGGACAGAGAGGGTGGGAGTGATTGTAGGGTGGATAGCTCAGGAATGTTTTTAGCTGATCTGCTTAAATCTTTCGGTTTGAAGGATGCCTTTGGGTCTGTTTCATTTTCAGGGGAGGGTTTTACTTTCTTTAGTGATAGTGGGGGGATAAAATCTCGAATTGATTTTGTTTTTTATCTAAATTTCTATGTATTGATGATTTTTCTTTAAAGCAGATGCCCTTTACGGATCATGCCCTTTTAATGTGTAAGGTGAATTGTGATTTGAAGATCAAGTATGGTAAGGGTGTTTGGAAACTGAATGTGGATTTGTTAGAAGATGAGAAGATTAAGTGTCAGTTTGTTTGGATGTATGAAAGGTGGCGTGAAATAAAGTGTGATTTTAGTAATGTGCTTATGTGGTGGGAATGGTTGAAGGTGGAAATAAAGAGGTTTTTTTATTAAGAAAGGCTGTGAGAAAGCTAGAATGAAAAGGGAGTTGTATGATAAATGGTATCTGAGGTTTTTGTATTTGTATGAATTGAAAAATTGTGGTATTGATATGCATGAGGAAATTGCTAAAACAAGAAAGATAATTAAAAAGTGTATGCATGAAAAAGGAAGAAAATGTGTTTTTATGGCAAGATTGGGGTACATTGAAAAGGATGAATATTGTAGTAAATATTTTTTAAGAAAGCTTTTGAAGGAAAGACTGGTTTTGTTAGTGTTTTTGATAAGGTTGAGTGTTGAATTAATGGTACGGATGGTGTTTTGCATGAAGTTCATGAGTTTTATATTGAGCTGTATAAAGAAAAGAAAATAGATGTTTTATTGGAAAAGGAGTTGTTGGAAGACATTGAGGTTATGTTGGAAAAATATGATAATGATTTGTTAGAAAGGAATCTAAGTTTGGATGAGATTGCCGAGGTTGTTAGGAGTTTTAAGAATGGGAAGGTACCTGGTTGTGATGATTTGCCTGTTGAATTTTATACTTGTTTTTGGAATTTGATTGGGGCGGTGTCAGGGTGCCAGGAATCAGACTGAGACAAGAAGTGCAAAAATAATCACACCTTTATTAATAGCAAAAAAATAATAAAAAGTCCACAAGTCAAATAACAAGCCAGGAATCAAAACCATAACTGGTAGTCAGATGAGCCGAGTCAGGAACCAAATCAAATAGTCAGACGAGCCAGGATAAGGAACAAGGAGAACAGCAGAGTCAGGAACAAGCCAGAGATCAGGAACCAGGAGGGACGTCAGACAGCCAGGTAATACACAGGAGCTCTCACAAACAGGTCTGAGACAACGCAAGGGCAAAGCATACTGAACAGAGGCCCTTTAAATAATAAGTGATGACATCACAATTCTGAGACTGCATCCTGTCTCACACGGATGATGTACACCAGTCAGGCCATAAAAGGAAGTGCAGGAAATGAGCAGCATCACACAGTATGCACAAGAGTCAACAAGAGAGGTGAGTAAAATGGCTGCCAGCAGCACATAGCAAACAGATCAGGGAAAAATTAAAAAGATTATGAGGAGCGCTCAAAATGGCTAAAGACAAATAGTTTTTATTAAACCACACACAATAAAAATTAAATCAGAGTGCGCACTCTATACACAATTACACTGTATAAAATTCTCCACATTAAATCAGTTTGTTGTTCTCTTTTGTAGTTTCACAAACTGAACCACTTTCGTTAAAAGCAATATCCACAACTTTGTTTTTGCTTCTTTAACACAAGTGTTTTACTATTGGCCAATAGGGAGTCTTGAATATCGTTACTTTTAAATTCAAAATGTAACGGTTTTTGGAACAATCAATCAATGTATCCCAAAAGGTTATTAAGTCTTTATATTATAATAAAGTCTCCCAGATTTTACTTAGATTTTCTTGTTACCTTTTTCTTTTCCTCTTACAATTATTCTGTAATCAGTTTGGCCATCAAAGCGGTGCTGTGCTTCTCACTTTGTCACAGTCGCTCCTGTATGTGCCCCAATACTTGTTGAATCTCTTTCACTCTGGCCTCCCGATGACACAGGTTTCTTACCTCTTTTGTGTCTCCATGCAAGAAAGGGATCCTCCTCTGTACTGCAGGGTTTGTTTAGAGTCGGTATTCCTTTCACCGCACTCGCTTAGAGATTAGCCTGAAAGGACCTTTCACAGCGTCTGCTGTCTTACTGTTCAATTCCGGAGGGTTCCGTTTTCTTTTTCCTTCCGTTTGGCTGTTTATTCTTAGTTTTAGTTACGCCTCATGTAGGTTTAAACTCCTGGTATCGTATCAACGCGTTTCCGCTCATTATGAGCCTTTTTCAAGATGCTTACCACAAGTCAATCCTTCCTTTTTAGAGTTCTTTGAATTGCTCTTAATTGCGTTTTGTTTCTTAAAGGGATATTCTTTAGATCACTTTTCTTAAAGCAACACATTAAATAAATGTTTTACACAAATCTTCTAAAAACAATTTAATCTTTTTATTCAACATAAAATCTTAAAATACTACTTAATATCCATGTAAACAATTCATCTATAATAACTAATTCTAAAAAAAATATATATAGTTATAATACAATTAATAAACTGTTAAAAACCCTTTTGTAAATTAATAGACATATTTTTGTAGACATATGTTTATTATGCAAATTTTATTTCATTATTTTCTTAATCTAATCTATGTCTATATTCCATTTCTATGGATGGCTTACATTATTCAATTGTCATTCTTAAAAATATATTTCTTAAAGGGATATCTATCCATTTTCTCACACACTTCAAACCTTATTTAATCTATACATTGTAAACACCATAATACAATTATTAAAAATATTTTTTTCTTTTAGTTACAAATTACCAAAAAATATCTTAATATAACAATCTTTTATTGAATTCTATTATTTAAATTTTTTTATTTTAAAACCCTAACATTTTTTTTTTAAAAGATATTAAATAGATTTAAAAGTTCTTATTTTCTATGTATTAGGGGATTTAAATCTAATTCATCATTTAGTCCTAAGGAATGTAATGTTTTAAAATTATATATAAGCTCCGCTTCACTGTTTAATAAATTTTGTTCGTAATTTCCCCCTCTCCAATTCTTCTTAACTAGCTTTATGCCCCAAAATTTTAGTCCAGCTGTACTTTGATTATGTTTTTCTTTAAAATGTTTGGAAAGTAAGTGTCCTTCAAATCAATTTTTAATATTATTTAAATGTTCACATATTCTGTCCCTTAGGGGTCTGCTAGTTTGACCTAAATACTGTTTTAAACACAAACACTGTATCAAATAAATGAATCCTGTATCCCTACATCTAATCATATCTTTTATTTTATAGTCTTTGGAAGTCACAGTGGATTTTACTTCTTTTGTTTTTAAACTATATATACCAGCTGTGCATAAATGACAAGGATACAATTTTGACAGGCTATTTTTATATAGATCCACTTGTTTTGTGATATCTCTTTGTTTAAACTCACTTGGACACAATATGTTTTTAAAATTCATAGCTTTTCTAAAAATTATTTGGGGTCCGTCATTTAGTTCCCAATGATTGGGTCCATTTTTAAAATGTCCCAATGTTTATTTAAAATATTATTAATTGTTTTATGTTGATTATTATAAGTGGTTATAAAAGGTACAGATATCTTTGTTTCTTCTTTATTCTGGTTTTCTTTTTTCTTTATTAAAATTTCCATTTTTGTGAGTGTTCCTATATCAGCAGCAAAAGAGAACAAGCACCACAGCTGTGATAAAACAACGATTTATTCCAAACAATTTTAAAAAATACAAAGGACAGCGGTATCCAATAAAAATGGTTAAAGAGGGGGGCGGAGCCAGCCATCGATGAGAATGGTTGCAACTGACTGAAGCTCCGTTATCTACGGCACTTCCCCAGCATGTCATGAGGTGCTCTTAAGTGCAGACAGCCACATCAGACCCCCAGCTGAACCGGTATCACCCGGTGCACAAAAAGAAATACCTCCGGCCAGTGGGAGATCAGTAGAAGCGGAGCTGGGGAGAGAGCTGCAAGCAGCAGTACTGGGCCGAGAGCAGTGATGTGCGCAGTAATGGCGGCGGTGGAATAAACTCTGGCTGCTCACGGAGGCAAGTTGAAAGTGAAAACACACACAGACACCTCCTAAGTCACCCCATAGACCCACACACAGCGCTCCAAGTTGCCCTCAATAGCGGCAGATACAGTCAGGGGTAAAAGAGAGATGAATTTAACAAGACATGTGATGCTAGCTATACACCATGCCACAGAAGCCTAAAACAGTCACAGTCATAATGAATAATTAATGAATAAAAGCATATAGAGTGCTGCATCCTCTATAAACTACGCTGGCACAGTCTGTGTAATATTTTCTAGCATTATAAGACCTAGAGAGAGGAAAAGTACTCCAGATACCAGATAAAGCAGTGGGGTAAAAGCATAAAAAGGAGAATTTATTAAAGCATCTACCAGTAGCAGGTTTGCTATACCTGTTTTTGATCAGGTGTTATATTCCTGGGAAAACACATAGTTGCAGCAATACCCAGATATCTTGATTAAGACAAACATTTATAAAAGTTATTAAGCCTGCTACAAATCACAGGAAACACCTATCTTCGCATCTTTTTGGAATAATTTAATAAAGGGTAACCTCACATCAAGATTCAAATGGCTTCTAAAAAGCCTCCTAAGCATGACAAACCTGTTAAAAAACAGGCAGCCCCAGCAACCAAATAAATAACTTTTTCACGGTAATGGAATCAGCAGAAAACACCATGTCCCCATCAGAGGATCCAG